>NC_071092.1:14862500-15037500 GCF_027358695.1 Spea bombifrons | reverse complement strand
TTGTTCAGTTGATTAATACCTGCAATGCTGTTTCCATGTATTTATTTGATCTATACCTGCGATGCTACGTTTCATATATTATTATTGTATACCTGCAAATACAGGATTTGTATGTCTGATTCTGTTTATTTGATATATACCTTCAGTGCTGAGATCACAAGTGAATTTCAATTGATCTATACATGCAAAGCTGGGTTTGTGTGTTAATGTGTTGATCTATACCTGCTATCGGCAGCAGGGTCTAATATTTATATATATATCGGCAGCAGGGACTAATATTAATATATATATCGGCAACTGGGGCTAATATTAATATATTTGGGCAGCAGGGGCTAATATATTTATATATCAGCAGCAGGATCTAATATTAGTCCCTTAAATCATTTAGTGCAAAAGTTAAGGTATTGTGTTGTTTAAAGGATTTCAAGGATTAGTCGTACTAAATTGTGGCTTCAGGCTTCCCATGTTGAATGATCAAGTATTGTATTGTCCAATAACAAAAGTATCATTCCATAGCACATTACTTTTGGCAATATATATATATATATATATATATGTGTGTGTGTGTGTTTTTTCAGTGGTATGATTTCATGGTGGAAATTATTAATGCCCCCCCCCCAGTTTGACTGTGGTATCTTGTGTGCCCCCCCTATATATTGTTTCTAGAGACGCCACTGCCTGTATGACAGGTCATTCTGTCACAAGTAGCTTTATTTATGTCTGTAGTGGGAGCTATGTTCCCTTAGATGACAGAATGTAATTAAGGATGTGGGGCATCTGTTGCAGTAGTAACATGCAATGTTTTAACGTATTACGACTTCCTAGCTGTTATTTTTAAATCATTTATTGCAGCATTGAATGCATACATAACCGCTGCTTCGGTTTGTATTGTTCGTTAATTTACATGTAAAGCAGCAATACTAATGAATAGTAGGTTGAAATTGATGAACGTATATCCTATTTAAATATAATCACTAGATAATGTCTGAACAGGTGATTTAACATCCATTACCCTTATGGAAGAATATATTTTTGCAAGACGTGCAAATAGGCCATTGTGATTTTCAGCCCTGCCAAACATTTGGGAGTATTTTTGCTTCGGGAACAATATTTGTTGCCCGGTTCCCACATTCCCTCACTCTCTAAAGGTTTCCCTACCTTTTGTGCAGACCACTTCCCCATGTTCTTCATCTTCTATCTTCACTCTTAATCTGCTACCTTCTTTCGCATCTCCGCTGACAAACCCGGCAGGAACTTCCACCAAAATGACGGCGCAGCAGTGAAGTCCTCCCTGATCCTTCAATCAGGTGAACTGAGGGCAATATATATTTGTATTTGTTCTTTTTTTTTTTTTAATACACATCATATGCCTAGGATTTTAATTTATTTTGGTAGTTGCAAGCAAATATTGGACATGTATCCATATCTCTAACAGTCTCATCCAAAGTTTGTCAGAAAAAAATAAATCTACTTTTCTAACACTCTTTGCAATGCTGCAGTGGATTTCCTTGCCCAGGGTATGTTGGGCTGCTGAAGAGAAAAAAAGCCTGCCTGCATAACATTATCCCTCCATCAAATATAACTAAAGATCCCATATGAGGTCAGGCCCCAAGGATATCTTTTTAAACATGCTAAAACCTAGAAGGGTTCCCCCATTACCAAATATGCAGAATGTCCATAGATCACTGTACATATATATATATACTGTATTATATTTTCCAATCTCTCTGTTTCCATACTGCTGTAAACTTATGTTACAGCAATCTTCCTGTCTTTGTTAGAATACCTGATTAGGGTCTGTACAGATTCAAGTCTTTGTGCAAACAAGGGTATCCTCTGGTGAAATCAGCAGAAAGTAAGTCATGGATGTTCTGTTCAAGCATTTAAGTTGCCTGAATGTGACACTGAATGTGATGTCACATTGATTGCTCAGCTTGGGACCATAACTGCTGACTGCCTGATCTGTCCACGGCACAGATGTAGCCCTACTGTTTAAAACTCCACAATGCAGTAATATGTCCTCCAACATTAAGGGAAGGTAAGCAAGCAGTGTGCAAGTATGTTAAAAGTAATCTCATGAGCAAGGCCTTCTTCACCTAGTGTATCTGTTTTAGCATGGCAATTTTAGTTTTGTCCTACCACAAAATGTAAAAAAGTGCTGCATAACTTATTAATACTGCCTGAAGTGATAGTAACTTTATAACCAGAGGTAAGTAGATGCTTATCATATACTAGTCATTTAAATAAATAACATTCCAGAGTAAAGAAGGGACAATATAAGGTAACCTTATATACACACCTTTGGCATCGGCAGTAAATACATATTTTATATTTACAATGTGTATTTAAAAAAACAACAATGTATTAAAAATAAAACTTTTCTTTCCTTACAAACATGTTACAAATGTTCTGTATTACAATTTGATATACAATATAAAAGTAATATTAAACAATATCATCATTGATGGTTACAACTTTTTCCACTTCCAAATGAAGTGAAATACAATCCTAAACCCCGATTCTACAAGATAGAATAGTTATTCCTCTTCACTTGAAGTGTCTGTGTGCTGGTGCATAGCTGAATTATGTTTCAGGAATTCCAACCGCTCTCTTTGTAAAGCCAGTTTTTCTCTCTTTAGCTGCAAAAGTTGACTGCGGAATATCCTAGTTTCATACAACTCCCTGTCAATATTAAAAATTTGAATTTCTCTCCTCAGTTCATTTAACGCAGTGATGTACTCCCCCTGGCGTGCAGACTTAGAATCCCCTTGCGAGGAAATCTGGTTAATTAATAACTGGATTTGTTGTACTGATTTTTCCAGCAGAACCGCTGCAGGGACTTTCACATTGCCAAGACAATGGATATTTGCAAGTTGTGGTCCATTTTCTGACGTAGCCTGTAAATCCACTGGTTTCACAAAATGCCCAATTACTTTTTGTTGCTCTTTTTTGGCTGAACTAACTGGAATGGCTGCAAAGTTACAAAATATTGTTTATAGCACCAAGGACATAGCACAAATGGACAAAAAATAAACAAAACTTCCCAATGTTACATTTCTACCAATATTATTACAAACGGGGCAGCTTCACTAGGAAGCAAGTTTTTTTTTTTTGTTGTGCTTAGAATATAACATTTGTTTTGCATGCTATGGTTTAAATCCTTCAGTACTGAAGGTTTTTAGTACATTCCCTGATTCCAGGAATACCCCAGACACTTTTTTTTTTAATGTTCTAGAGGGGACAACATACTATTTTACTACTAGCTTAAGGGGCTTGGAGTTAGTGAAGGTTCATCTATATCTTGTAGTGCTAGGGCAATATGATGGAGGGGGGCTTTTTAATTTTATATACCGTATTTGCTCGATTATAAGACGACCCTGATTATAAGACGACCCCCCAAAATCAAAATATTAATTTAGGACAAAAACAAAAAGCCTAAATATAAGACTACCCTATAGGAAAAAAGTTTTACTAGTAAATATTAATTCATGTAAACTTATTTTCATATTTAATAAAAGCTATGATTGAGAAAAAATATATTTTGTATTTCCTTTTTACTTGCCAAACCCCCCCCAGTTATGCACATCTGCCCCCAGGCTTGCCACTCTGCTCCCAGAAATGCCTTATACCCCCCCTATTTGCCACTCTGCCCCATGATGTGCCTTTTAACCCTCTATATGCCACTCTGCCTCCAGAAATGTCTTAGACCTTCCTATATGCCACTGTGCCCCATGATATGCCTTTTAACCCCCTATATGCCCCTCTGCCCCATGATATGCCTTTTAACCCCCTATATGCCAGAGTGGCATATAGGGGGTTAAAAGGCATATCATGGGGCTGAGTGGCATATAGGGGGTTAAAATGCATTTCTGGAGGTATATATATATATATATATATATATATATAACTGCTAACAGCAATCACACTCCTATCAAGCCAAAGCAGCCAGTATATGCTGGAACCTGGGGATGATAGTAGTGTGAGTACAGCCTCCCTATGCCATACTACCACCACCACCCCCCTTACACATCCATGCTATCACACACACACACACTCATTCACAAACATTTAAATACTCATTCATTCCATTAATCACACATACTTCACACATTAATCACAAAAACCCACCCCCTTACCTGAACTGCAGATCTCCCACTCGCAGACTTCTGCAGGGGCCCGGCTGTGCGAGCAACTTCTCTGGCCCCACCCCCAGAGGAAGGAGGGGGGGTAGAGTTATGTGAGGACTGTGCTAGCTTCCTGTTCTCCTGCTGCTAGTGGCACAGACGCTGCTCGCTACCAAAGCACGGTAAGCAGCACGGCCCCAGCAGAATGAGGTCTGATTAGAAGACGACCTCGATTATAAGACGAGGGGTATTTTTCAGAGCATTTGCTCTGGAAAAAACCTCGTCTTATAATCGAGCAAATACGGTATATATATAAAATATAACTGCGAATAGTGTACCCATGTAACTATATATTGATTTTTCAAGGAGAGATAGAGCTTTCTTTTGATACCATAGTTGGATGATTAGCTGAAAATTTCAGATGAGAAATTTAGTAAAAACTAGCGACAATTACAAAAAATATACATTTTCCCTCTGAATCCTCACAAAATGAGGTAAAGTGATGGGAAAAACCCCTCCAAATGTATCAATTCAGGTGTCCTGATTTCAGAAATACAAAATTTATATAGAATTTCCATACTTTCCCGGCGGTTATAGGGAACATTCTATAAGGTGTACATTTTTCGTAGAATTTTTACATTAGGTATGATGGGATTGCAACTCTAATTTTAAACAAATAAACCACAAATGCCCACAAAAGTATATATTTCTGTAATGCAGACAACCCAGACTATCGTATCAGGGGTATTTGGGGATTCTTTACCCAGCTATTTGGCCACAAATCACTGTCAAAGGTGGCCGCAGAAATTATTTCCTGCACTTTTTTTCACTTTTGTGTTGCTTAGATTTTGTTGCACAGGGTATGTGTTACAGCAGAGAAACCCGGCCAAAATTGTTTAGCTGCATCTTCTGATTACGGAGATACACCACATCCTTAGTATTTTTTCTTTCTAGAGGGCCATATCCATTCCTTACGTATAGTACCCTATAGGGTAGTATTTTTTATACTTATGGCTTAACGGGTTTGGGGTTGTGAACGGGAGAAGGAGGGTTATACTTTTTAGATGTTGTGTTAGGGCAATGGGATGTAAGGGTTTTTCACTTTTTTATATTTCAATTTTTTGAAATATCAGTGCAGTATCACTTAGCTCATGTTTTTTTAAAATTATTATTTATTGTATTTTAGTGATTCACTAACAATTTGTTTTTGCTTTTTCAGCGTGGGAGAAGAGTGAGAAACATGGTTTCACAGTGCTG
Organism: Spea bombifrons; assembly: GCF_027358695.1. Classification (NCBI taxonomy): domain Eukaryota; kingdom Metazoa; phylum Chordata; class Amphibia; order Anura; family Pelobatidae; genus Spea; species Spea bombifrons. The sequence continues at coordinate 15,032,119 of NC_071092.1, read as the reverse complement.
GCTTCTGCTGACAGGGGGATCGCAGAGAGGAGAGTGAGAAACCTGATCTCCCCTGTAGCAGCAGGCATGCGTCCCTGCCGCTGCAGGCATGCGTCCCTGCCGCTGCAAGAAGGTCGGAACGTACCGGTGCGTCCATAGGGGGTTCTTTAGATGTGTTTTATGGACGTACGGGTATGTCTATGGGGACTGAAGGGGTTAAGTTACTCAAACACCAGTAAAGGTAATTCATTCCCATTATTTGGTAACTATACAAAAAAAAAAAATATTCCTCGTGTCCTTATATATTCAAAGGGTAATGAAAATAATATTGTATTAAAAACCACCTCCCACTCAGTAGATGTATCCAATATATATGGTAGTACATACATGCAAATTAAATCTGTAAGTGACAATTTTTGATGCATGCTGGACAGCTGATCAGCACCACCCGGGCCAGGCTCAGTAAATGCAAGGCTTCCATATTGTTTTTAGCAGTAGGCTTAACTGCTCAGAAATATTTTTATTTTCCTCATACAGTCGTGTGGAAAATAAAGTACACTCTCTGAAATTTATGGGTTTTTTTTTTTTTTTTTTTTTTTATTTTGTAAACATAGAATGCAGAATGATACATAACAATTTAAAATCTAATCATCTTAGCAGCTTAATATCAAAAATATAATACATGAAAAATAGACATTTATCACTTCTGCATATAAAGGACAACAAAAATATTACATCACATAAACATACAAGACTTACAGTTGATTCTATCTGTCTTTACTAAGTTTAATAGAAGAACTCAAAAGTGTGATTTTTAGGGAGTTATCTAAGTAGGTTATTTTCATTTTCAGGGTCTAGTTTGCCATCAGTCACTAAGTCTATCCATTCCTCCCAAGACTTATACCTTTCAGGATTCCAAAGAGATTGAACTAATATTCCTTTTTCCATATGGCATTGATATAATAACTGAGATTTTATTTTAGTCCACAAAATTGGGGCCGAAGATCTCCAATTTCTGGCGATCTCTATTTTAGTTGCCGTTAGTAAATGAAGAAGGAATGTTGTATTTTTTTTCCCGTTATTTGGCAGATTTAAATGGAGTAACGCTCTTTCGGGCGTTAATTTCCAATGTTTCCCAAAAACATGGGCTAATTTATATGAAATCTGTTGCCAAAGTTTTCGAATTGGGTTACAATTCCACCAAATGTGAACCATATCTCCCCTATCTGCACCACAGCGCCAACAATTTGGGAGATTGGTAGGGAACATTTTTGCTAAGGCAAAAGGGACCAGATACCACCTGTTCATAATTTTAAATTGTAACTCGTTTAAATTTAAACAATGTATATTTTTATAAGTGGTATTTAACGCTTTGTCCAATCTTCAGTTTTAATTTTAATATCTAAATCTCTCTCCCATTTTGCTAGTGCTGGAGGAATACATTCTTTTTTGCATAACCTGATCAGGTTTAGGGCTTTTGTCAGTTGTTTCCTGCTATCCTCTCCTTCTACTACTTGTTTAAACAAGTTATATACTGTTAAATTCATGTTTTGAGGTAAGGAGTCTAAAAGATAGCTCTTAACCCTTAAATACCTGAAACAATCCTCTATTGGGAGATTAAATTCTTGTTGAAGTTGATTAAAGGTCTTAAGTGTATCTCCCTGCATAAGATCTCTTATTAATATTATGCCCTTTTGTTTCCAACTGGATAGCTTTAAGTTTTCATTCGTGTGTTCTATTATAGATAGTGGGAGACTAGTTATTATCAGGTTTGCGAGTCCAAGTTTGGCTTTAACCCAATGCCAATTTCTTACAAGATGTTGAAGAGCTAAGCTAGTTCCTGATTCGGTATATTCAATAGCTTTCATAGAGGAGATCCAGAATAAGGACTGTAATTCTTTATGAGGGTATTTCTTTGGGAATTCTTCTCTATACCATAATTCCTGTGGCGCTTTATTATTTTGTGTCTGCATCGCATGTGTAAGCAAGGCCGCTAGAGCATATTCTCTCACAAGGGGGAGTCCTAAGCCACCATTATTCTTCTTTTTTGCCATTATTTGCAGTTTTAACCTAGGTTTTTTTGATCCCCATATGAACTTGTTAATATGTTGCTGAATTAAATCTAACCAGCTTGCAGGAACCATATGCGGGATCATCCTGAATATATATAAGAATTTAGGCAAAATATATGAGTTAGTTACATTTAGTCTGCCCCACCAAGAAATGAAAAGTCCTCGCCAATTTTTAAAGGAAACGTTCATGTCTTTAATTAGAGGGAGGAGATTAATCTCCATCCAGAGTTTTGGAGTTTTATTAATTTTTATTCCTAAATAGGTTAGGGAGTCTTCGGCCCATTTAAAACCTAATGATTCAATTTGTTGCTTTTGAGTACTGTCAAGGTTATAGGCAAGGGCAATCGATTTATCAATGTTTAGCTTGTAATTAGATACATAGCTGTACTGGTCTATCCAATTCATGATATGATTAACTGATGTTATTGGGTCTTTAACCGTCAGTAATATATCGTCTGCATATAATTTTATTTTTTGTGTACCCTCTTTTCCACATCCCTTGATGCTTTGGTCTGCTCTAATATCCCTTGCGAGTGGCTCCAAGGATAGAACATAAAGGAGTGGAGAAAGAGGGCAACCCTGGCGTGTGCCATTAGTGAAGGGAAACCATGACGATTTAATACCCGGGCCTACCACTTTACCCATAGGTTTATTATACAAAGCCATAATTGCCTGGTGAATTCTTCCATGGAACCCAAAGGCCTTGAGTGTTTCGGCCATAAACCTCCAGCTGACCCTGTCGAAGGCTTTCTCAGCATCTAACGACAGGGTCAGTTGGGGTATGGTTGTTATTGGGTTCTCTTCAAAGATACCCGCTAAGGTTCTCACATGACTAACCGCTGACCGTCCCTTAATGAAACCAACTTGATCCACATGTATTAATTGTGGGAGGACTACACTCAATCTTTTCGCAAGCACTCCAGCATAAATCTTAGCGTCTAGATTGAGAAGTGATATGGGCCTATAGCTAGTTAGCTCTTCTGGGTTCTTATTTGTTTTTAAAATTGGAATTATATTACCTCGAAGCAGTTCTTCTGGTAGAGCTCCTTTTTCTATGCATTCATTAAAAACTCTTACTAAGTAAGGCGAAATTTCCTCTATAAAGGTATTATAAAAACTGGCATCAAAGCCATCTGGCCCTGGAGATTTATTTTGTTTTAACCCTCTTATTTCATTCTGGATCTCCTCTAGAGCAATATTATTATTTAGGCTAACTAAAGATTCTTTAGAAAGTTTAGGGAAAGATCTATTTAAGAAATAGTCCTGTAAATCTGACTCTACTGTATTGTCTGGTAAGTTATATAAAGTCCTAAAGGAATTATTAAATACTTTGCCTATTTCATCTGGAACCATGTAGGTCTTACCATTATGTATTATTTTAGAGATGTTTTTCTTTTCTCTCTTTTTCTTTAACTGATTCGTTAACATTTTATCAGCTTTATTGCCTTTATAATATCTTTTGGACTTTAATGCCATTAGGGCTTTATTAGTCTGTTCAATAAGCTTAATGTTTATCTTCATTCTTAAAACCTCAATTTTCTGTGTTACTTTTAGATGGAGTCTGTTTATTAATTTTATTTAACTGAAATAAAGAAATATACAAATCAGAAAGATTATCTTGTGCTTTTCTTTTAGTCTCTGTACCTAATTTAATAAAATGCCCCCTTATCACTGCTTTATAGGTGCACCAAAGATTTGATGCGGACATTCCTTGCACATCATTTTCTGCAAAAAAAAGTTGTGTTAATCTTTTTATATGATTAATATCTACCAATTTCTTTATCAAATTATGATTTAGTCTCCAGTCATTACTTAATTTCTCTCCTCCTTGTTCTATATCCATAGTAATGAGATTATGATCTGACCATGTAATATCATGTATTTTAACATTTTTCACTTTGGATACTAGACTGCAATCTCCCACAATTAAATCTATTCTTGAATATGCCAGATGTGTCTTTGAAAAACAAGTATAATCTCTCTCTGTTGTGTGAAAAATTCTCCATACGTCATAGAGAGAGTGCTTTTTTAATAATGCTTGCAATCGACGTGCTTGGGAGAGAAAATTACGGTCAGTAGTCAATCTTTTACATGTCATTTTATCTAACTGAGGGTCTAAAACACAATTAAAATCTCCCATCCAAATCAGCGGGCCCTGTTTTATTTTTAACGTTTTTTCCAAAAGTTTTGTTAAATAGGTTACTGAACCATTGTTGGGTGCATATACATTAAGCAAAGTAAAGATCTTATTATTTATTTCAGCAATAATTATAATGAACCGACCATCTGGATCTGTTTCTACATATTTGAATTTTACTTCTAGGTCTTTAGAAAATAATATAGCCACTCCTCTTTTTTTTGTAATTTCAATAAAGCTTGTAGACATACTGAATATCTTTGGTTACATACATTAATTTTATCGATTATTCGCCAGTGAGTCTCTTGTAAAAAGCAGACATTTATCCTGTCTTTCCATAATTTATGGAATAATAAAGCCCTTTTTTGAGGAGAATTAAGGCCTTGGGTGTTAATTGTGGCAAATTTAATCAGACCCATTTAATTTTGTAACTATCATCCTCTAAATCACACATCGAGTTTAGCATATATAAGGAAGACTTAGAATCGACATAAAAATAGACATTAACATACATAACAAAAAAACATATACATGCAGGTAGGGTATCACCAGATAACTCTGCCTGCTTCCACAATCGATCCCCATACTGTTATTGTGGAATAGTTTTGCCATCAATCAATGGCAGTGTGAAGCCCAGAGCAGGTTCCCAAATGGGAGGGAAAGAAGGAAACGTGTGATATCTTAGTGATATCTAAGCATTAGTGATATCTCTCTTCGTCGTTCGAGAAGGTATATGACAGAATGAATATCAGCGGATTTAATATGCACATGTATCCGTTGGTTGTACTCCCGTGTAGTAGGTATATCCTTAAACAATCTTGCAGTTTGAGCATATAGGTTTATATTAGAAGTATCTTCTCAATAATACTTAAAGTTCAAATTCATGAAATAATTTTGCAGAGGTGTGTATCAAAAGGAAAAAATTTTGTATATATATATATCCATTGATTATACTGCCATATAATGTTGAACAAATAATTTGAAAAAAAAAAAAGGAAACTTATCTGGAATAAAGTATTGCCTCAGCAATCAGCAGTCAACAGCAGTCATATATCCGGCTGTGTACTTGATTTGATGCACAAATTATCTCTTTGAGAGACCATCAGCGTCTTTCTATTTTCAGCTTTGAGTATATATATTGAGCCGTCACCTCCGGGCGTCAGCGGCTTTTCATCTCTCTGGGGGCCGCCATCAATCACAGCGAACCTCTTTAAGCAGCCCCTCGGGCCTTCAAAACGTGTCAGGCCTCCAGAGACCCTAACCTCCTGGCGGTATATGCCGCAGACGTAACCTCAACGGAGGTAAATCTTAGGCTGCCGCCTCGCCGCCTCGCCACCTCGCCGTCTCACCACTCGTTCCTCTCAGGTGTCCGGCGTGCTGATTCGGCGCTGGCAGTACCGGGAGGACCGAGGGATCCCGCTGAGGTAGGCCTGGGCTCCACGACGTCACGCGCGTGCACGCTTACGTGCTACGTCATCGCTCCACCCCCCCTTCCGAAATTTATGGTTTTACATATACTAGGACACAATAACAATCATCTGTTCCTTGGCAGGTCTAAAAAATAGGTAAATACAACCTCAGCTGAACAGCAACACATGACATATTACACTGTGTGATGATGTATCAACAAAAATAAAGCCAAAATGGAGAAGCAATGTGTGAAAAACTAAGTACACCCTTACTACTTCCGCAGGATTCAAGATTTATAACTACAGAAACAACCCACATTTGTATATTTCTTATGTTTACAATAGTGTTTTTTTCTTGGTTGGAAATTGTGTAGTTTCAGTAGGAGTATTACCAAATTTAACACGAGAAACACACATTCTATGGGCACATAGACAGCGAATAGTATTTTGAGAAAATATACTTACCAGACATTTTGACCTGTAATTTGTGGGTCTCAAATTCTGTGAAAAGGTCCAATGATAAATCTAAAAAAACATTCAGATACTATAATTGGCAACACCCTCAAACACAAGCTTGTTGTGCGTGATGTTTGAATCTATAATTACCTGCGCCTTCTGATGTGGATGGCATATCCTGTTGCTGGAAGTAATCTGATCCCTGTAGATTAGTTGAGTCTGAAGCCCAAGCAGAAATAACTTTGTGGTGTATTGGACCTTTTTGTTTTGCTTAAATGCAAAAAATGTGGTTTTTAGACATAAAAATTCTTGGTATACAAAATAAAGCTTAAAAACAAAAAATATTAATTGGAGGGAACAGAAATCCATGAGCAATAATAGTCTTACTTTGGGTAAAAAAAATAGTATTTTTTACACATGAAACTTTTTCTCTTTACAGTGTATTTCAGCCAAATGGAATTCAGTAAAGCAGTGTATACCACTACAAATGGTGGTATAGTGACACTACATATGATTGTTATTGCGTAATTTGCAAAATTAATTCACATGATAAACAAAAATATAAAAACAGTAAACTATATGTCTGAATATGGACCGTACAAAAAAGAAATAAAGGGGACACGCGTTTACCAACCCTCTGATGGTATCACTGCAGGCCTAAACAGTGAGGGGAAACGTGGAAATCTAGAAAAAATTTAATGGGCTTTTTTTTAACTATGTAAGTTATGACGTATATTTTTTCCATTTTTTGTTGTAAACTCAGTTATCAACAAAACAATATCAGGAATCACTATATAAAATGTTCCAATTGTACAAGCCTTCTGCTTTGTTTTTACCTTTGACAAATGTAAATTACTTTAAGATGACAATTTTTTGGTTTTAAATATTTATAGATTTGCCTTACAAGAGTGGACAGTGAAACAAGTGAAATATTTTTTTATCTTTCTTAAAAGAAAGCTATTCTACTGACACTGAAACCATTTAAAATTATATAGAAATGGAAGTCAAAGGCACTTCCAAATCACATGCATGTCCGTTACATTCTGAAGTGGATGGCCCTTCCCATCATTGAGAGTGAGAGAGGGGTCACCTAGATAATGAAATTTTTTTTTTTTTTCATTTTTGCCATGTGATCACTGATTAGTGAAACTTCGCTTACTATTGGATTCACTTATCAATGTCAGTGGCCTAAACTTGTCACTTACAAGTGATCTGATAGCAGTTAGAGATTTCTTTATTTTACAACATTTTCTTTATTTATAACAGGTTTTAACCATATATATTATATGATCAGTGATTAATGACTCTTTAGGTTGCTGATCATTGAGCAGTCTCATCGATCATCAACCAGTTACCCAATCTGGTAACTGTTTTATACACAAGTACATTCCTAGAAAATTGAGTGTAAAGTTAAACATGTGTATTATTCACAGATGCATATTATACCCAAGATTGTATGGTAGGTGTTATCCACATACGTTTGGTCATTATATATATATATATATATATATATATATATATATATATATATATATATATATATATATATATATATACATATATATTGTAACAAGGTGCGGGGTGTTGTTGTGGAAGGGGTATACATTCCCCCTCGATTTTGCAGGGTTTTATATGACATATAGGGCAGGCTGGTGCTCCACCCCGCAGTTTACATGCACCTGGACTGACCCAGGATCCAGGCCAGGAGTTTAAGCTTACTCCAATGCACTGGTCAGCTGCAGGTAATTAGTTGCACTGACTGCAATATAACCTGACCTGGTGGACAGAGGAAAGGAGAGAGAGTTTGTTTGGAAGCAGCAGGGCTTGCTTTGCACAAGAGAGACCATCCAAAATGTTGGTGGGATTACATTTTGTTTAGTTTTAGACCCTGAGTAGTGAGGGGAGTTATATGTTAGTAAGCGCTCAGACGAGCTAGGCTTTTGTTTGTAGGGAATTTTGTGTGCTATGAAATTCTGTATATAGCTGCATATGTGGACTGCAAATAAACCGTGATTGTTTACCTAACTGAGATGTGGCGTTAATACCCTAGAGGACCGTGCTGTTTGGTACCCTGTGTGGGTGCAGGATCACAGTATATACACACACACACGCCACTTTATTAGGTCACTTGTTCAATTGCTTGTTAACACAAATAGCTAAACAGCCAAACGCATGGTCAGAGGAGAATAGGCACACTTGTTTGAAATTACTTACAAGATTGAGTAGAGACAATTGGCTTGTCAACAACATGTAGTTTCCAGGTCTGGTGTTTTGTAAAAGAATCTTGTGATATATCTTGGAAGGAAAGACATATTAAAAGGAACATATATCACAAGATTCCAAGATTCTTGGAAGGAAAGACATATTAAAAGGAACACATATTTTATTTCCAATGAACTGATGCTCTTCCCCTCTGCATACAACTGTTTGGTTATCAATGAAAAGGATGCTTAGATTTGGTAACACTGTGTTAATTGCTAGGCCAAAAAGCGAGGTGAAAGTATAATGTAAGTGCTTCTATATGTGCCCCCAGTGTCTGTTCATGAACTAAAACCTAATATTTTTAAATTGAACAAGATCATTCACTGAACCCTTTCTGGAATTCCACCCCTGTAAAAGTTTTCAGTGTTTCACGCTGAAGTGTTGCTTCGGACAATTAAACAAATCTAGTTTCATTGACTGGTCACTGGTAAATTCATCCCTGGGAAAAAAACAGACATGATTTCACATTTGTTTATTATTTTGTCGTCGTCCCCCACAATATTTACCAGAGCCTTCTGATGAGTATGACATATCTGGCTGATGGAAGGTATTTGATCCCTGAAGCAGAAATGAGGTTTCTGGCGCCCAGGAAACCGCAGATATGGGGTGTAGATTATGTTTCCTTTGTTTATATGCTTAAAAGTAAATAAAACTTTTGAGTGAATAGCTTAGGAAAGCACAGGGTCTTGACTTATTACACAAGCACACAATTAATTGGCAAAGCACCAAAGAAAAAAAAAACTACATATACTGTTTTGTCCCGATTATAGACTGCACCCTTATAGTTTGGTGATTTTTTTTTTTTTTTTTTAAAAAACAGTATTTTACCTAATTATATATACAAACAGAAATTTGGAAAACCAATAGCCATTTTAAGATCCCTCCCTTAATTCATAATGCACCTTACGTATAGAGCCACTCTGCCCCCCAGACTTTCCAATGCATCCCCAGACTTGCCCCCGCATTGACATTTACCGGCTGCCCACACTAAACACCATTGAGTCTTAAGCATGGGGGGAAATTCTGGCGATGCAGTAGTAAGTCTGGCGGGCAGAGTGGCATATCTATACACCTAGTGCAGAGATTGAAAACAAAACCATATATATATATATATATATATATATATATCTCATTCATACATACATACATACATACATACGTCATGTCACGCCGGCGCTCTGTCATAGAAACCCCGGCCAAAGTGCCGGCAGCAGTGGTGGTTATGCATGCAGACATCCACCAGCTGCCAGAGAGGAGGATGCAGGTCCCCTGCAGCGCTGTGGGGGGCCTGGATCCTAACCCTGCAACAGGGGTAAATGAATAAGAAAAAAAAACACCGGCCCGGCGCCTGGAACTGCATGTCCTGGACGTTGGGCGATATAAATTGTGCATCCCTGCGCTAGACCGCGATTATAGGCCACACCCCCACTTTATATTGGATCTGAAAATCAACAGGACACGACTGAGATCAGTGTTAAAGCTTAACAGGTAGAGATGCACTATGTAGCTGAACTCAGTGGACGCTTGTAGCTACTGTATTGCATGCCAACATAATGCATATGATAGCTGTGTGTTTCTGTGAAAATGGCACAGCTACTGTATAGGGCAGGGGTGTCCAAGTTTTTTCTGCAGTGGGCCACTTCATCAGAATTGTATACGTGCGAGGGCCGCACTCATTTTTCACTGTGAGAAAATATGGCCTTTAATAAAATATGCAGATTAAAATAAATGACACAAAACCTTTACTTTTCCTCTCATTGATTTCAGGGCCTAGAAAGTTGTGTGACTACACATTCAGGATAATTAAAAATGAAATAGTTCTATTTATTCTAGGGATGCACCAAAATGAAAATTCTGGACCAAAACATTCACGGTTCACTTAGCCAAAACCGAAAATGACCCCCCACCTTTAAAAATAATAATAAAAACTCACATTTTTAATAAAAGTAGGTAATACACCACAATTGGACAAAAAAAATTAGCAATATGACTTGGCATGATAGGAGTGTGATTGCTAACAGCAATCACACTCCTATCATACCCAGGCAACCAGTAAATGCTGGTACCTAGGCATGATGGGACTGTGCTTGCTGTTAGCAATCACACTCCTATCATGCCAAGTCAGCCAGTACATGCTGGTACAGGGTGGCTGTAAGTGATGTGCAGACCCCATATTGCTGGCAGCATCAATACACAAGGGGGGCAGCTAGCTAGGTTTCAGCATGTACTGGCTGACTTGGCATGATAGGAGTGTGATTGCTAACAGCAATCACAGTCCCATCATGCTTAGGTTTCAGCACTTACACATCCAAACAGTAAATGCTGGAACCTAGGCACGGTGGGACTGTGATTGCTGTTAGCAATCACACTCCTATCATGCCAAGTCAGCCAGTACATGCTGGTACAGGGTGGCTGTAAGTGATGTGCAGACCCCATACTGCTGGCAGCATCAATACACAAGGGGGGCAGCTAGCTAGGTTTCAGTATGTACTGGCTGACTTGGCATGATAGGAGTGTGATTGCTAACAACAATCACAGTCCCATCATGCCTAGGTTCCAGCACTTACACATCCATGCTATCACACACATTAATTCATTCATATACTCATTCATTCACAGATTCATTCTCTCAATCACGCATAGTCATTCAAACACCCTCCCCACCCCCTTACCCGCACTGCAGCTCCTCGATGCCGCTCACAGACTTCAGCAGGGGGCGCGGCCTCCCTCTGCGTTCTCTGGTACTGCACCAGGAAGGAAGCAGGACTGGAGCAGAGTCATGTGATGTCACGTGAACTCTGCTGGGTTCAGCTTCCTCTATGCAGTACAAAAGACCCTCCCACAGGTAAGTAGCAGGGCTCTTGTTGTAGCAGGGCTCGAGGTGCGGCCCGCGTAAGATCGATTGCCCTGGCTGCGGGCCGCATGTTGGATGCCCCTGGTATAGGGCCAAGGGGGTTTACGCTATGTGTGTGTGTGGCCAAGACAGGCAGTGGGGTAATTTTAACTAAGTGGCTGCTAAACTGCTGCAAATAGAACATAGAACTAGTAAAGCAAACCCATGCATACCCTAGCTTTGGCCATGTAACCCAACTAATTATCCTGGTATTTAAAATAAACATACACACCCACGGTAAGGTTCCTTTAAAATAATTATATTTCTATAATTAAGGGGGAAACTGTTTTCCTTACCAGTACATTTGTATGTATTAATATCTCCGTTTTCACAGAGAATGATTTCAGATCCCAGAAACTGCTGCAGCTCCTACTCACACGGGTTCAGTTCCACATCAAACTCTTCACTGCCACCAATCGCACTGCCTTTTGCTGCTCTGGAAAGCTTCTTCTTCAAATGTCTCTTAATATCATGGTACCGCTTTTTACAGACTTTCATGGAACGTCCATTCCCACCAACTGTATTTACAGCCTCAACTACCCCTTTCCAAATCGCCTTCTTTTTGGATGATGGTATTTTGGCAGCTGCCACACCAGTAACTGAATTGTAATACTGGATCACTTTTGACACCAACACTGTATTCTCCTCAAAAGTAAATCTAACAGATTTTCCAGGTTTTGCTAGTCTACGTCTTCTTGCTTTTTGAGGCAATCCTAAAGAACAACATATTTTTAGTATTTGCTACTAGGGCTGCAACTAACGATTTTACAAAATAATGTAAAATTTTAATTTATTTAATGAATAAACTGGATGCGAAAAATGCATTTCTTGTTTTTATTTCCCAACCTGCCTCCCCCAGTCATGCACATCCTAAGGAATGTAACGTAACTGCCCCCTTCTAAAATTGCTTTAAAAAGTTTGGTCTACAGACAACCATTTTTGTTTAATTTTGATTTTTTTTTTAACACTCACCTGTTCTGGAATCTATAGAAAATTTGTTCTCATCAGGCTGAATATATTCTCTAATACAAGGTTCTTCTCCTTCCTCAATATAAGATATGACCGTAGGCTTCATATTGACATAGCCTGCACAAAACAATTCTAAGTCATTGCATATTTCATTTGAGGGTTGCAAAGTTATTTCAACGATACATGCAAATGTAATATCTTATAAAACAAAAAGATCACATGGAAACACTAAAGCCCATACAATTTTGTTATCATTTATATTGTTTGCAGTATTGTTTACCAATGTATTTGAGGTTCTGATAATTCTCCATCATCACATTTTTGTAAAGCTCCTTTTCTTCTTCTGTTAAACAGTCCCATTCCTCCTTGGTGAAGTAAACTGCAACTTCATCATAAACAAACTGATTCTGAAAATGAAAATATCCTAAGTGTACGCTGGGTAGAAGATTTAGAAGACTATTCTACTCCCCTCAAGATGTTAACTTACAGGGTAACACTAATTTATTGGATGCACTTCCATATTTCCATTCAAGATTCCAAATGGTGGGCCATTCTCTTTATTATTATAATGCAAAGCACTAATCTGACACCAATGTAATTATTTCAATGAATATCAAATCCATTTAGAATTAGTTGATTGGGATCAATACTGTTTACAGCTGCAGGACCACTCTCTCTATACCATATTTGCTCAATTATAAGACAACCCCCCAAAATCTGAATATTAATTTAGGAAAAAAAGAAAAAACCTGAATATAAGACGACCCTATAGGAAAAAAGTTTTACCAGTAATTGTTAATTCATGTAAACTATGTAAACTATTTTTTTAATAAAAGCTATGATTGAGAAAAATATTTTGTTTTTAATTCCTTTTATTTTCCAACCTGCCCCCAGGCTTGTCACTCTGCCCCATAAATGCCTTAAACCCCCTATATGCCACTGTGCCCAATGATATGCCTTTTAACCCTCTATATGCCACTGTGCCCCATGATATGCTTTTTGAACCCCTATGTGACACTCTGGCTCCAGAAATGCCGTATACCCCTATATGCCACTCTGGCATTTATGGGGCAGAGTGTCCCATCCGTGTCTTGTCCGGGCAGCGGGTAGACGTCTCCGCGATGTGCGTAGGCAACTTCCGCTGCAGCCAGAAGAGGTGCGGTTAGCAGCGAGAGTTGTCTGTGTCCATCGCGCGGACCTACCCCGGCTGTCAGAGAGAATTCCTCGGCGAAGGGAACTCTGATCTCTGACTCCCGGGGAAGGTCTGCACGATGGACGCAGACAACCCCGCTGCTAACCGGAAGGAGATGTGGTTAGCAGCGGGGGTTGTCTGCGTCCATCGCGCAGACCTTCCCCGGCTGTCAGAGAGAATTCCCTGATCTCTGACAGTCAGGGAAGGTCTGCGCGATGGACGCAGACAACCCCCGCTGCTAACCGCACCTCCTTCCGGCTGCAGCGGAAGTTGGCTAAGCGAATCGCATAGACGTCTACACGCTGCCCCGGCTACACACTGATAAATTGGGGGAGCAGTCTTATAATCGGGCAAATACGGTACTTAATTAATATTTTGTGCTTTTATAAACTGTGATGGTTTGGGTTCCCATCTCTAACTCTCTAATATGCAGTTTCAGGATATCAATTAGCCAGATGAGCTTTAGTAAGCAGACAAAACAGTGTGCTGAATCATCCTGAGATCCTCTTGCCTAAACTTAAAACAAGGTATGGAAACAAACTACATGCTAAAAATCTTGGGAAATAAACATGTATAATATGTATGCTTTATAAATAATGTTGCAGGACAACTTTAGATATTATGTACTTATAATCTATATGCCTAATTGCATTATACATGTACCGTATTTCCTCAAGTATAAGACGCGCCCATGTATAAGACGCACCTTCATTTGGGGGCCCAAAATTTTAAAAAAAATATATTACATAAAGTTATTGTACTGGCTGCCTGGTAATGATATGAGTGTGATTGATGTTAGCTGCTAGCAATTGTTAGCAAACACACTTCTATCAGGCAGCCAGTACATGCACATCACTTTCAGCCTCCATGTGCCCCCTCCCTGTACCCCCTACACACAAATCCATGCTATCACACAGACACACACACTCAGTCATTTACTGCCCCACCCTTACCTAAACTGCTGCCGCTCGCAGACTTCTGTGGGGGCCGCTGTTTCCCTCTGCCTTGCTCGAACAGGAATGGAACCGAGCGGAGTCATGTGATGTACAGTCACGTGCAGGCCCGGACTGGCCATCGGGCACACCAGGCATTTGCCCGGTGGGCCGGGCCGCGGCAGGGCCGGATTGATTTAGGGGCTAATGGAGCTGCAGCTCCAGGCCCCTACCTTAAAATAGGCCCAGTCAGGACCGGACTGACTGGGCCTATGCGACCTCTACGGCCGCATTAACACAGGGTATAAGGGGCACCTGCCCCTTAAGCCCGCCGCAACTGCGACCGTGTTCCTCGCTCTAAGGGGCCGGGAAGCCCCCACCAGGGCCGGCCTTACGGGTGTGCGGCCGCACAGGGTTTAAATTAAAACATCGGGGGGGGGTTGTTGTTTTTTTTTTTTACTTTATTTAACATCATCAATGTTAAATAAAGTTTTTGTTAACTTTATTTAACATGGAGGATGTTAAATAAAGTTAAAAAAAAACCCCCAATGTTTTCATTTAAGCCCTGTGCGGCCGCAGACCCCTAAGGCCGGCCCTGGTGGGGGCTTCCCGGCCCCTTAGAGTGGCGGACCCGGTCGCCGTTGAGGTGGGCTTAAGGGGCCCTGCGTTAATGCAGCCGTAGAGGCCGCATAGGCCCAGTCGGTATGTTCCTGACTGGGCCTATTTTAAGGTAGGGGCCTGGAGCTGCAGCTCCATCAGCCCCTAAGTCAATCCGGCCCTGCCGCGGGCCCGGTCTCAGTTGTTGCTTGCTCCGGCAACAAGGTAAGTAGGGTGAGGGAGGGGGGGTGCAGTGAGAAGGGGCAGAGGGGGGTTAGATAGTGAGAAATGGGGAGAGGGGATAGTGATCGGGGGTACATATTGAGAAGTGGGGAAGGGGGTACATAGTGAAAAGGGGGAACATAGTGAGAAGGGGCAGATAAGATGGGGAGAGGGGGTAGTGTGAATGCATATGAGAATGAATGAATAAATAAATGTGTGGATGAATTGTGTGAATGCGTATGAGAATTAATGAATTCATGTGTGGATGAGTTGCATGAATGATTTGTGTGAATGAGTGAGTAAATGCAAAAATGGGCTGCTCAGGCTTAAATGCCCGGGCCTATTTTTTGTCCCAGTCCGGGCCTGGTCCACTGGGTTCCTGTGTCGCCTCGACGGATCAAGAGACGCTGCTGAGCAACACAGAGGTTGCTCTTTCCGGTAAAAAAAAAAAATAAAAAATCTACCACCACTCTATAAAACGCAACCCGTTTTCAGACCCCAAATTTTTCTAAAAAAGGTACGTCTTATACATGGGGAAATACGGTAAGCACCTGCATATTTTTATGCAAATAAGAACAACATTACTGTTAAAGTCTTCCTCACCATTGCTTTTGATGACTTGTGAAACAACTTTTTAGGTGTCTGTATTTTCCACCTTGTAGATGAAGTCAAACATTCCATTTTATAAACTTGCTGCTCATGGATATATTAGCCTTTGTGGTTGTCTTGGAGGTTTCTGATTAATGTAGCACTATAGAAGAGTACAGATCATTGTAAAGAATTCTGCCACCCTGTTATAAAATAAATAAGTATTATGGATCCTGGATCCCTTCTGCATGTATCGTTCTGCACTTACCCTGCAGGGTCAGATCATATGTGTAATGTGTCCGCCTAAATTATGTCAAATATTGTTATTGTTCTTTTCCATCATCAAATGTATTTTGTTATTATGAAATGTTAATTTGTTTTGAATGTTAACCCCTTAAGGACAATACTGCTTCTTACTTGTAGTATATTGTGGAACAATGGCTCTTTTAACATTTTTCAGTGTTGCTGTTTAGCTGTGATTTTGTTCTTTCTCATTTCGTGCTCCCACACATATTATATATTGTTTTTTTTTTCAGGACAAACATGGCTTTCTTTAGATACCATTATTTTTATCATATAATCTAATGTACTATAAAAAAAATATATAAAATATGGTGATTTTTTTGTTAAAAAATTACTTTTTCTCACTTTTTAAACAAAATACTTTTACTCATCTGCAAAAACTAATGAATGCTAAATAGATTCTACCATTTGTCCCGAGTTTAGAAATACCCAACATTTTTATGTTCTTTTTGTTTTCCTTTTTTCTGCATGTTATGGGACAATAAGTACCAGTAACGTTTTGCTATTTCAAAACCTTTTTTTCCCCCAAAGCTGGTCATTCTGCCCCATGTGCAATTTCGGGTATCTTTGAAACCGGCCAATGAAATTCACCCCATCAAACCATATATTTTTGAAAACTAGACACCCCAAAGTATTTCAGATGCTGGTATTTTAACCCTTTCCATGCATGAGATTCTACCACCAGCCTTTGCCAAAGTTTGCAGTAATATTTTTTTTTCACTCAAATTGTAATTCAGGTATAAATTTATTGCTCCAGGTATACGTCACTATCAAACAAGACCCCAATATGTATTCAGCAACATCTCCTGAGTACAGTGATACCACCCATGCATGGGTTTGTCTGGCGTTTGGGGCTAAAACACCACATTTGGGAAGTGTGCTTTTTTCCCATTTTGGTCAGTCTGTGCCTATGCCCTATCTTTGAACCCGGCCACTCCAATTTACCCAATCAAACCACTCATTTTTTTAAAATTAGACACCCCTTGGGTATTTGAAATGCTTTTACTTTAACTCTTTCCATGTCAAGAGTTTTGGGAAGATACAGTGCTAATTTTAGCACTTGCTCATCATAATAAACTTTATTTTTTTATTTTATTTTATTCTTTTTTGGACTTTTTTATACATTTTGCTGGAACTGGATGGTTCCTCTGATGGTGACATCACTACATAATTATTTTTAAATGTTACCACTTTTATCAGCTATTTTTTTCCGTATATTTTTTTTTATTTATTATTTTTTTAAATATTTAGATAAAAGATTAGAAAGATTAGAAAGCTGGGCTCCTGTATTCAACCTACAAGTGGAGCCAGAGTTATCAAGAGGGTCTGGAGACCCTCTAGCAAACTTTCCCAACTTTGTTATTTTTTTTAAAGGACGCGCCGCCATCTTGTGAGTGGCAAAGTCTCTCGCAGTGGCAGTTGTATTTTATCATTTTTTATATCTTTAATACAGTAAGTCAGCAATAGCCCCTCCCTTAATTAATAATGCACCTTACTTATAGATGTGCCACTCTGACCCCCAGATATGCCACCCTGACCCCCAGATATGCCACTCTGACCCCCCAACTTACTAATGCATCCCCAGACTCCCTGGAGTCTAGCAGGATGGACGTCTGTGCGATGCGCGTAGCCGTTATAGAAGCCCCAGCGGAAGTGCTAGCAGCAGCGGAAGTTGTCTGCGTGATGTGCTCAGACAACCTCCGCTGCAACTGGCTGGTACTTCCGCTGGGGCTTCTATGGAGGAGAACCAGAAGGTCATGTAATGCCGGCGCTCCTTCATAGAAGCCCTGGCGGAAGTGCCGGCAGAAGCGGGGTTGTCTGCATCGCACAGACGTTCGCCAGCTGCCAGAGAGGTGGATCCATGTCCCCTGCAGCACTGCCCCAGGATTTAGATTCCCCTTAGTTTGTCCCCATTTACCTCTAACTGCACCTTAAATTAACCTTATTAAATTAATTCTGTTTCCCAGCATTAAATTAACCTTAAAGACCCCATTAACCACAACTGCCCTTACATTAACCCTAAAGACCCTATTAACCATACCTGCCCCTCAATTAACCCTAAAGACCCCATAAACCATAACTGCCCCTAAATAAACCCTAAACACCCATTAACCATTACTGCCCCTAAATTAACCCTAAACACCCCATCAACCATTACTGCCCCTAAATTAACCCTAAACACCCCCTAACTTTCAGAAGCCTAAATATTAATCTTATACTTACCGTTAGATAAGTTGCTGAGCAGTGTGGACGCTATAAGGAAAGGGACGAGACCAATCAGCAGTGTGACTGCAGGGAGGGACTGGGAGAAAGAAAGGGACACGGCCAATAGTCAGAGTGAAGTGACTGGGAAGTAGAAACTGCTGTAAGTGACACTGAATGAACCGGATTACAAAATGAGGGGTATTTTTCAGAGCATTTGCTCTGAAAAAAACCCTCACCTTATAAATCGATTCAACTAATCGATAATTAAATTTGTTGGCAACGATTTTCATAATTAATTATCAATTTTATCGATTAGTTGTTGCAGCCATAACTCTTTGTCGGGTGGGCATTGCTGGGCATAGAACTGTGTGGAGGCGCCGGGCTGTCTGGCAGTTGATGGGATTAAATCCCTAATCTTATCATATTTGGTTGTATAAAAATCTGTTCTGTCTTCAATAAACTGAGTCCTGTTTTCACCTCAACATGAGTGCTGTCTGATGCAGCAGGAGGAAGCAATGTTTGGCAGGAGTACCCAGTCAGGGTTGTTTTGTGTTGTTGAATGCCTCAATATCGGAGCATTCAGCAACACCAGCTGAGCTTAGAAGCCGATCGTTGATGCCATATTGAATATGGCAAATGTGATCATTCCTGCAACTCTCTTGACACAAAGGAGGAAGATGACATATCAGTATCCCGGCAACATGCCTCAGACGTACGTAGTTACGTGACTACGTCATCACACACACCCCTAAAGGTCTAAAAAGCCAAACGGATACTTCCGTCTTATCATCTAAATAGTTTCCAGATCGGTTGAGTGAGATTAGTATTAGCAACCCGTCAGATTATATTACGAAGTCTAATTTAATGACGGCATTGGACTCTTTATATACTAAAATTGAAGCCGATTTGGATCAAAATCTCAGAGAATATAAGGAACAATTGACTTATTTGAGAGCTACCTTAGCCGCTCAATCGAAATAAATTACTCTGCTACACACGAAAATTAAACAGCTTCAATCTCAAAATGAAATGTTAAATGTAGAACTAAGAAGACAAGACTTTAAACTCGCAGACCTAGAAGATAGGTCACGTAGGCAAAACCTTAAAATCTGAGGAATCCCTGAAAATGTGAAAGAACTGGAACCGTATTTGATGGAGTTACTCTCAACATACCGTATTTGCTCGATTATAAGACGACCCTGATTATAAGACGACCCCCCAAAATCTGAATATTAACTTAGGAAAAAAAGAAAAAGCCTGAATATAAGACGACCCCAAAGGAAAAAAGTTTTACCAGTAAATGTTAATTCATTTAAACTATTTTTTTTAATAAAAGCTATGATTGAGAAAAATATTTTTTTTGTTTTTATTTCTTGTATTTTCCAACCTGTCCCCCAGTTACGCACATCTGCCCCCAGGCTTGCCACTCCAATATGGCACTGTGGCCCATGATATGCCTTTTAACCCTCTATATGCCACTGTGCCCCATGGTATGCCTTTTGACCCCCTATGTGCCACTCTGCCTCCAGAAATGCCTTATACCCCTATATCCCATTCTGGCATTTAGGGGGTTAAAATGCATATTATGGGGCAGAGTGGCATATAGGGAGGTATAAGGCATTTCAGGAGGCTGAGTGGCATTAAGGGAGTTAAAAGGCATTGTATAGAACACTCTGCCTCCAGAAATGCCTTATACCCCTATATGCCACTCTGGCATTTAGGGGGTTAAAAGGCATATTATGGGGCAGAGTGGCATATAGAGAGGTATAAGGCATTTCAGGAGGCAGAGTGCTCTATTAAATGCCCCCTTAACGCCACTCCAGAAATGCCCTATGCCCCCATTTAACACACACACACCCTATACCCCCATTTAACTAACACACACGCACACACACACACACACACACACACACTATCCCCCCTCTCTCCCCTCTCAGCCCTCTCTTACCGGTGCTTCCAGCCGGGGCAGCGGGTTGACGTCGCCTTCCGCAGCAGCCGGAAGGAGGTGGAGTTGGCAGCGGGGGTTTGTATGCGTCCGTTGCGTATACTTTCCCCGGCTGTCAGAGATCAGAGTTCCCTGCACCGGTGCGGCACCGGTGCGGGGAACTCTGATCTCTGACAGTCGGGGAAGGTCTACGCGACGGATGCAGACAACCCCCGCTGCTAGCCACACCTCCTTCCGGCTGCAGCGGACGTTGTCTACGCGGATCGCGTAGACGTCAACCCGCTGCCCCGGCAATACAGCAGAAAGCACCGGTAAGTGTGTGTATGATGGGGGGGGGTGAGACAGGAGGATACAGGTCCCCTGCAGCGGTGCGGGGGATCTGGATCTTAGTCTCCTAATCAGACCTCTGTTTGAGGTCTGATTAGAAGACGACCCCGATTAGAAGACGAGGGGTATTTTTCAGAGCATTTGCTCTGAAAAAAACCTCGTCTTATAATCGAGCAAATACGGTATATAGACTGTAAAAAGTATGGCCCAATGCCAATTGAAAGAGCCCATAGACTTCTGTTGCCCCCAACTGGTTACAAACAAATACACCTAGAGATGTTATTGTCTGTTTTGCCAATTCTAGAACTAAAGAGGATTTAGTTAAAGAAATGAGAAGGAATCCTACTAAAACCGAAAAATTTACATCTCTAATTACTTATTCCGATCTTTCACGTGCAACCAGAATACACAGAAAGAAATATATTGACACTACTACCTGTCTATGACAAAATAATATTACCTATTCTTGGGGCTTTCCGACAAAATTAGGGATTAATCTAGCCTTGGTGCAGTATTAATCTAAATTTTATTAAAGACAGGAGGCGAGTATTTTGCATTAACCTTCTTTACTGTTAACCTCCAGCAGCAAAACAGTTAACAGAAACAACAAAAACAACCAATAGGAACACAGCAACAAGTCTATAAAAGTCTGCACATCTTGGCACTCCTCCTCTTTCTTTGTGCAGAAGCTGAACCGACAGTCAGGAACAGCCCGGAAGAACTCAGGAACTCAAGAACCACTCTGAAATGGACCACAACAGCGTCAACACCTCAGACAACCGGAGGACGACCTGGAAAGTCAAAGAACCGTGACAGTACCATGCAACCATACGCCTAAGCAGGACAGAAGGAAAACACCAGGTACAGTAATGAGAAACAATAACCCAACAACAATCCCCCCACAACAAAACCCCCAATAAAGAAGGGAGGGAAAATACTTGCCTCCTGTCTTTAATAAAATTTAGATTAATACTGCACCAAGGCTAGATTAATCCCTAATTTTATAGCAAGACAGGCGGCTTCGTATTTTGCAGTTTTAACGCCCCGAAACCAACGCCAAAGCGGCGTGAGCCGGGGTCCGAAAATAAAAAGGTTGAAAAGTAGATTCCCTGGACCAATCCGCCGCTGATAAGAGGTCCGTCAGGGAACAGCCTGCGAAGAAAGCCGCGGCGCCGCGGACCGAGTGCGCCCCAAAGGAACCATCGATACCGGCCGAAAGGAGAATCCAACAAATCCACCTGGAGAGCGTGGGAACAGAGACAGGCCGAAAAGGACGCACGTAGGAGATGAAAAGTGGCTCAGAGGAGGAAGACTGAAACGGTGCCGATCTAGCCAAATAAGCCTGAACACAGCGAGCCACGCAAAGGCGTGGCCGGTCGGGAAAATAAGGATAAGAGACAGAAGTAAAACCGGATTTAGTCCTACGAAAAACAGAGACCGAGACCCCCTCAGGAGAAAAAGTAAACGAGGATACATCAAAAGCATGCACGTCAGACACCCGACGGAAAGAGACCAGGCACAAGAGAAGAACAGTCTTGGCGGAAAGCTGGCGAAAGGACAAACCGTCGTTGTCCGGCCAACCCTCCAAAAAACAAAGCACCCGGGAGACATCCCAGAAGGACTCATAACGAGGTCTAGGGGGCATGGAAAGACGAACACCTCTGAGCAGACGGCAGACTGCCGGATCCTTACCGACACCCAAGCCCTGAACCGGAATGTGAGCCGCCGAAATGGCCGAACGGAACAAGTTAATAGTGCGGTAAGACCGACCCAGGGAGAAAAGGTGGGCCAAAAAATTAAGAACCGCCATCACAGGAGCCGTAAGGGGATCAAGGTGTCGAACCAGACACCAGCGACTCCAGGCATGCCAAGCCTGGAGGTAGGACCGTCTGGTGCCCGGAGCCCAGGATCCCCAGAGCAGATCTCTAGCCGACCCTGGTAAGCCCGGCACATGCCAAGATCCCCGGAAACCGACCAGGCCACGAGAATCAACCGATCCTGGAGGATGAGAGGGTGAGGGTTCCCCTCCAGATTCCGAAGCAGATCCCAGGTCGTGGGAAGGATCAGGGGATCCGTGCACGACAACTCCAGAAGCAGAGGGAACCACGGCTGAGTCCTCCAGAGGGGCGCTATCAGGAGGATAGAAACGCCCTGACGACTGACAGAGTGGAGAGTCCGAAGAATCATGTTGAACGGGGGAAAAGCGTAAGCTCCCCGGTGTGGCCACGGCTGGAGAAAGGCATCCACCGCCGAGGATAACGGATCCGGGAGCCAACTGAAGAACGCCTCCGTCTGACGATTCGCCCTGGACGCGAACAGATCCAGATGTAGAGGGCCGCGACAAAGGTGGAGAGCGCGGAATACACCCGGTAAGAGGTGCCAGTCGCTGACGTCTCTCCAATGCCGGGAAAACCAGTCGGCCACGAGGTTCTCCTTGCCCGGCAGATACTCCGCGTGAATGGACAAGTGGTTGTCCAGGCAGAACTGGTAAAGCTCCTTGGTGAGCTCTGTGAGAAGCCTGGATCTCGAGCCCCCCAACCTGTTGATGTAGCGGACGGCTGAGACGTTGTCCATGCGCAGCACCAAGGAACAGTCAGTGACATCCTTCAGGAAACTGCGAACCGCGAAAGAGCCAGCGATGAGCTTCAAGCAATTGATGTGAAGGTCGCGTTCCTCCGAAGTCCACGGACACCCGGTAGCCACGTTGCCGAAACAGCCCCCCAACCAGAAAGGCTTGCCTCCGATTCCAGGACGAAATCCGGGCTTGACCCGAAAACGGCACGGCCGTTCCACGCATCCATGTGGACCAACCACCAATGGAGCTCCAATCGAGCCTCGTCTGACAGAGAGATCATCGCATCGTAGGAAGCCGATTCGCGAAGATGTCGCGTCTTCAGTCCCTGGAGGGCCCTGTAATGAAGCGGGCCCGGGAAGATGGCCTGAATCGAAGCTGAGAGGTTGCCGATCACCCTGGCGAGATTTCGAAGCAAAACCAGGCCGCCACGCAGGAGCTTGCGAATCTCCTTCTTTATGCCCAAGACCTTGTCGAGAGGGAGCCTGAGGACCGCTGCCACGGAGTCTAACGAGAAACCAAGAAACTGAACGGTCTGAGTTGGCGTCAAGACCGACTTGGCCTCGTTGATAACAAAACCCAAGTCCTGAAGCAGGTGAACCACAAGGTAAGTATCGCGACGAAGGGACTCGACGTCCTGAGCCATTAGGAGGATGTCGTCTAAGTAAATTATAGAGCGAATCCCGCGGGCCCGAAGGAACTCCATGACTGGCTTCAGAAGTTTGGTGAAGCACCAAGGAGCGGAGCTGAGACCAAACGGGAGGCAGGTGAACTGCCACAGGAGGGCCTGCCAGCAAAAACTGAAGAAACCTCCGATCGTCAGGGTGGACCGGGACCGAAAGGTAAGCATCTTTGAGGTCGAGACGGGAGAACCAGTCGTTCTCCCTGAGCAGATCACGGAGGAGATGTATACCCTCCATTTTGAAGTGGCGATACACCACACACCTGTTGAGGGACCAAAGGTTGATGACAGGGCGGAACTCCCCCGACTTCTTGCGCACCAAGAAGATATTGCTGAGAAAACACGGAGGGGAGTGCACCCTTTCTATAGCACCCTTTGCCAGTAGGGAAGAGAGTTCTGAGTGGACTAGGGTGGCGGCGTCGCGAGACAACCTGGGGAGTGGAGGTGGAAAATCTTTACGAGGCGAGGAGAGGAACTCCAGGCGAAAACCCTCTACAGTTTGAAGGGCCCAGGGATCGGACGTAAGGCGAGACCAGGCATGGAAAAAATGGGCAATACGACCCCCGACAGGAATATGAGGAAGAATAGGAATCAGTCTTACCTGAAGCTGATCTGGTGGACGTGTAGCCTCTGCCTCTGGAGCCGCCTCTGGAGAAGGGGATCCGAAACTGGGAACGGTAAGCGGTGGAGGCGTCCAGAAAACGGGGTCTAGAGCCGAAGGAGGCTGTTCTGCTGGCGGCACGACCCCTCTGCCGACCAGCTCTGGAGGAAAAACGACTCTCCGTACGAAAGACGCGTCTGATGTTGGTCTGGGCCTTAGTGAGCGACGTAACAGGTTAACATGCGGACTGAGGTCTTTGATGAACCTCTCGCCGAA
Source organism: Spea bombifrons (assembly GCF_027358695.1). Classification (NCBI taxonomy): domain Eukaryota; kingdom Metazoa; phylum Chordata; class Amphibia; order Anura; family Pelobatidae; genus Spea; species Spea bombifrons. Next base: position 15,007,500 of record NC_071092.1, on the reverse strand, counting down.
GAGCAAACCCTTGGCGTCCGCGCCCAGTTCCTTGGGGCCCAGTTCAGCCAGTTTGGCGTCTAACTTAAATAAGGCCGCCTTGCGTCGTTCAGACGATTCGCACAGTTGGCGTTTCCCAACAAACACAGAGCTCTCTGAGTCCAGTCACGGACCAGCTGGGGATCCAGGGGGGAGCCGTCAGTGATGGCTTTGTCCGCCATCTGAAACACCTGCGTCAAGGGGCCCGAGACGTCCAGCAGTTTATCCTGAGCTGAGCGCAAGCCCAACTCAATGTCCTTGCGAGGGTCCTTGCCATTCTTGGTCAAGAAAGTCACAAAAGTTGGGTCAAACTCGGGTGTGTTCAGCACCTTGTCCCGGACTGTGGGCCGAGGACATTCCGAACGGAGCCGTTGGCGCACCTCTTTGTCCAGAGGGTGACGCATCCAGAATCATAAGAACTCCGCAATGTGGGTCGACGGAGTCCACTCCGAAGAGGGAGGGTGGCGCAGAGCCCTGGGGTCGAAGAGCGGAGTTCCCAGGTCATCCGTGACCTCAAACGGTTGATCAGGAGCGTTAGACGGAAGATCAGGAGTGAAGTCCTGGTGCCGCATGGGAGAGGCCGGATCGGAGGAGCCAGCGCAATATTCGTCAATAACTTCGTAGTCAGTGAGGTCTTCAGTAGGGGAAACCAGCGGAAGGGCTGCACTGCGGGCCTTCTTTAGCGGAGCTTTACCCTTCCCAGATGTGGAGGGCACTTGACCCAGGCCATTGCACTCCAAATGTGTCTATAGGAACACAAAGAACAACAGGAGTGAGTAAATGCAAGGTCCCGAGACCGATAGCAGAGCGGGGTTCACCCGATAGGGCAGTAGGCGTTGAAAATGGAGGGTCACCCCTAGAGTAGGTGCATAACACTCCGTGATTTATCTAAAGTGTGGGGTTCACCACAGCCAATAACCGCAGGGGTTTACCCTAATAGAAGAGCGGTGGGGTCACCTAAGGCCGAGGGGGTACACACGGCAATTATAAGGCGCAGAAGAAGCCCAGGCAGAAGGGGGGTTACCCCTAGTACGTGTAATATCGCCAACCTACACAAAAAACACAACCTGCAAGGTAAAAAATGGAAAAGAAAACGAAAAAACGTGCGCACCATGCGGCCGATAAGGCACAAACATAAAACAAATGAAGGACGCGCAGCGTGGTGAAGGCCGCTAGGGGGCACCCGAGCCGACACCACGCCGCAGGGGGCACCCGAGCCGACACCACGCCGCGGGACAAGGAACGAAGGCCCCGCGGATAGAGCGGGGCTGCGTTCCAGGGAAGACAGGGAGCCGCGCGGCAGAGCAAAAGGCCGCGGAACTGCAACGAAAACAGCCGCGGCGCGGCACCAGAGAACGACCGCGGCGCGGCAGTAGGAAGAAAGGGAGAAAAAAAGGCTGGCAAGCGGCAAGGGGTAAGTATGGAGTCACCGCATGGGAGGTAAGGGACCAAAGAGTCCCGAGGTAGCAAAACGCTGCGCGGCCAAACCGGCGGGCCGCCGCGCGGTAACACGGTAGAAACGCCGCCCGCAAGAGGCGGAACAACCGCCTCAAGGGGCAAGATAAACCGCCGAACAGGTGGTAGGGGAGAACACCAACCCACGGGCAGATACACCCCGGGTGAAGGGGAGCCCTGACCACGTGGCCGGCAGTACAGGCCGAAGCCCGAGGCCAGGGCGGCAAAACCCGCGCAATGAGCAGCGCAGGCAAAATAAACAGGTTCAGAGAGAAACAAACCAGATAAATAACTATATATATAACTGAATATAATATATATAAGAAATATAAGAAATATACTGGAATGTTCTCACCTGGAGGTTAAGCAGCAAAGAAAGAGTACACAAGTTTAAAATCAACACTGTACTACAAATACAGACACTATATGATTTATATACTACAAATATATATATATATATATATATCTATATCTATTATATAAAAAAGTGTACACAAGTTTAAAATCAACACTGTACTACAAATACAGACACTATATGATCTAAAGATCTAAAGATCATATAGTGTCTGTATTTGTAGTACAGTGTTGATTTTAAACTTGTGTACACTTTTTTATATAATGACTCGGATATAGGCCGCCCCCGTATATAGGCCGCACCCTAAAAGTTTGGTGCTTTTTTAAAGAAAAAGTTTTTTTCTTTAAAAAAGCACCAAAAAACATGCTGCCACTCTGTCCTCTCCCCCCCCCGAGATATGCTGCCACTCTGTCCTCTCCCCCCCGAGATATGCTGACACTCTGTCCCCCCCGAGATATGCTGACACTCTGTCCTCCCCCCCCGAGATATGCTGACACTCTGTCCCCCCCCCTGAGATATGCTGACACTCTGTCCCCCCCCCCCCGACTTACCAGAGCAGACTCCCGGGTGTCTTGCGGGGCCGGAGGGGGACATCTATGCACATCGTGTATACAACTCCCGGTGCCGGCACTCACTCGGGGGTGTGTGTAAAATGCATCGTGCGGACGTTCGGACAATGCGCTTAGACAACCTCCCGTGCCGGCACTCCCCCCATGGGAAGTGCTGGCAGGGGAGGCTGTCTGAGCGTATCAGACAGTAGGATACAGGTCCCCTGCACCGCTGCGGGGGATCTGTATCCTAACCCCGCTGCCTGCCCGGCGCCCGGGACTGCATGTCCCGGGCGTCGGGCGCTAGACCCCGAATATAGACTTAAAGTGGGGGAAAAAAGTGCGGCCTATATTCGGGCCAATACGGTATATTTGTAGTATATTTATCACTTCACCTTCATATTTATTCATATTTTTTATATAATGTTATTTATTTATATATACACATTGACTGGCTATCTTTGCACTGTCACTTTATAGATAGACTGGTCAGTTTGCACTGTCACTTTAAATTGTTATGTAGGATCGGGTGTGTCCGACCCCTTAATCACCTGCTGTTGCATAAATATTTGAATGTGTGCACTAATGTTTCTAAGGCTTGAGAAAGACCTGTGCGTCGAAACGTTGCCTGTGTGAAATAAACTCACCTTATCATTTGAGTGCTGAGCCTCTGCTTCTTTATTTTATAATTATCTGTTAGACACTGGGATGGTAATGTATTGGTTGGAAACGATATAAGTTGGGTAATAGTAACACATAAGATATAAGAGACCACTTAGAATAGGGAATGTTACAAATTTTCAAATTTACTCCTGTTTTCAATATATTGTCACTAATATAGAATTAATACGCTTTGGATGTTCATAATACAAAAATATAAGAAATCACTTAAATAAGGGAGTGTCACATATGGATAGGGTGTTTTAAGTTGTTTTGTTTTTTTTCACTAGTTTGGAACAACGTCCCTATATATGATATGATACATGAATTGAGTAATGATAATATATATGGTATCTTGATACACGGTACTACTTAGAACAGAAAGTGCCATAATTGTATGTTGTTAGATACGGGGCTGGATATGCACTGAGTTGTAAATGACATAAATTGGGTAATGGTAATACATAAGATATAAGAAATCACTTAAAATAGGGAATGATACAAGCTCACAAACTTACACTTCTTTTTAACACATTCTTATTAATATAGAATGAATAAGTATTGCATATTGGTAACTTATAAGATAAAAGCAATTACTCAAATAAGGCTCTGTCACTAATGGATTTTTTTTAAAATTTATTTATTTTTCTACTATTTTATTATGTCCATAAGGCTAGGTTTCCACTTGGGTTTTTGTCCGGCGTTTTTTTCTTGATGAAAAACGCCAGGAAAACTGCCAAGAAAACTGCCACTGCATTTACCTGCGTTTTGGCGGTTTTTCTGGAGTTTTTTCTGGCGTTTTAGCCTTTCTGTGGAAATTGCTTTTTTTGACCTTAGGCAGTTTTTCCAGCCTTTACAAGTTAGAAGTTTCACCCAGCTAAAAGGGATTAGGATAAATGGCAAGTATCTGCCCTCTCCTGATGTCATTTACTTGGTAGACCCTTTTGTCTCTTTTCTGTGGTTTGTAAGGCATGCTTTATTCCGAATGTCTGCTCCTCTGGGAAGATTGGCCCCAAATGATGGTGCAAATTGTTTGCTGTTGCTTTTGGCACGCAGGATCCAGTTGATGCGTCGGGTATGTTTGTTTGTAATGGCATGTTTGTTCCAAATGGTGTAAAATTCAATATGAACCAGTCCAGGACTTTGTTTTGTGTGAAACTGTTTGTTTTCAGCCTATTTCTCGTAGGGCACACAGATACTGGGTCCATCCTCTGCATTGTAACTGTGGAAAAAACGCCATAAAAAACGCCAAGGCAATAAACCCACATGGCTTTTTCATGGCGTTTTTTCTCTCCCATAGACTTCTATTGGAGAAAAAACGCCAAGATTTCTTGCAAAAAACGCCAGAGTGTGAACATGCTGCGATTTTGAAAAACTGCCACAGAGCCCAAAAAAGCAGAAAAACGCCAAAGAGGACTGAAAAAACGCCAAACAGAAAAACGCCAAGTGGAAATGGCATTTTGCGATTTCCTATAGAAGAACAGCTAACATCTGGCTGCAGCCGTTTTTCACAAAAAAAACGCCAGGTGGCGCTATTGGCGTTTTTATAGGCGTTTTTAGCAAAAAAAAAAACAAGTGGAAATCTAGCCTAAGGCTAGGTTTCCACTTGGGTTTTTGTCCGGCGATTTTTTCTTGATGAAAAACGCCAGGAAAACTGCCAAGAAAACTGCCACTGCATTTAGCTGCGTTTTGGCGTTTTTTCTGCAGTTTTTTCTGGCGTTTTAGCCTTTCTGTGGAAATTGCTTTTTTTGACCTTAGGCAGTTTTTCCAGCCTTTACAAGTTAGAAGTTTCACCCAGCTAAAAGGGATTAGGATAAATGGCAAGTATCTGCCCTCTCCCGATGTCATTTACTTGGTAGACCCTTTTGTCTCTTTTCTGTGGTTTGTAAGGCATGCTTTATTCCGAATGTCTGCTCCTCTGGGAAGATTGGCCCCAAATGATGGTGCAAATTGTTTGCTGTTGCTTTTGGCACGCAGGATCCGGTCGCGTATGTTTGTTTGTAATGGCATGTTTGTTCCAAATGGTGTAAAATTCAATATGAACCAGTCCAGGACTTTGTTTTGTGTGAAACTGTTTGTTTTCAGCCTATTTCTCGTAGGACACACAGATACTGGGTCCATCCTCTGCATTGTAACTGTGGAAAAAACGCCATAAAAAACGCCAAGGCAATAAACCCACATGGCTTTTTCATGGCGTTTTTTCTCTCCCATAGACTTCTATTGGAGAAAAAAAGCCAAGATTTCTTGCAAAAAACGCCAGAGTGTCAACATGCTGCAGTTTTGAAAAACTGCCACAGAGCCCAAAAAAGCAGAAAAACGCCAAAGAGGACTGAAAAAACGCCAAACAGAAAAACGCCAAGTGGAAATGGCATTTTGCGATTTCCTATTGAATTACAGCTAACATCTGGCTGCATGCGTTTTTCACAAAAAAACGCCAGGTGGCGCTATTGGCGTTTTTATAGGCGTTTTTAGCAAAAAAAAACCAAGTGGAAATCTAGCCTAAGGCTTGGTTTCCATTGGGGTTTTTTTTGCTAAAAACGCCTATAAAAACGCCAATAGCGCCACCTGGCGTTTTTTTGTGAAAAACGCATGCAGCCAGATGTTAGCTGTAATTCAATAGGAAATCGCAAAATGCAATTTCCACTTGGCGTTTTTCTGTCTGGCGTTTTTTCAGTCCTCTTTGGCGTTTTTCTGCTTTTTTGGGCTCTGTGGCAGTTTTTCAAAACTGCAGCATGTTGACACTCTGGCGTTTTTTGCAAGAAATCTTGGCTTTTTTTCTCCAATAGAAGTCTATGGGAGAGAAAAAACGCCATGAAAAAGCCATGTGGGTTTATTGCCTTGGCGTTTTTTATGGCGTTTTTTCCACAGTTACAATGCAGAGGATGGACCCAGTATCTGTGTGTCCTACGAGAAATAGGCTGAAAACAAACAGTTTCACACAAAACAAAGTCCTGGGCTGGTTCATATTGAATTTTACACCATTTGGAACAAACATGCCATTACAAACAAACATACGCGACCGGATCCTGCGTGCCAAAAGCAACAGCAAACAATTTGCACCATCATTTGGGGCCAATCTTCCCAGAGGAGCAGACATTCGAAATAAAGCATGCCTTACAAACCACAGAAAAGAGACAAAAGGGTCTACCAAGTAAATGACATCAGGAGAGGGCAGATACTTGCCATTTATCCTAATCCCTTTTAGCTGGGTGAAACTTCTAACTTGTACAGGCTGGAAAAACTGCCTAAGGTCAAAAAAAGCAATTTCCACAGAAAGGCTAAAACGCCAGAAAAAACTGCAGAAAAAACGCCAAAACGCAGGTAAATGCAGCGGCAGTTTTCTTGGCAGTTTTCCTGGCGTTTTTCGTCAAGAAAAAAACGCCGGACAAAAACCCAAGTGGAAACCTAGCCTAAGGGAGACACTGGGTAACCTCATAAATCTGATATTCTGGATGGATAATTGTGTATATACAAGGTATGTTATGATAATAAAAACAAGAGGTGATTATGTTCCCCACTCCACTCGCTGGCCCTAAAACACGCTCTCATTCCTTGTTGGTTCAAGGAATTTCTTCACACTAATGATGGAAATAATGTTTTTCCTTCACAGTGTGTTGGGTTTGACTGTTTTTTTTGTTTATGAATGTTTTTGGTTGTGTGTTTCCTGGTTGGAGATTGGGGGGTGAGGAGCAGTGCTGGAGGAGGGTGGAAAACACATTTTCCATGTCCCTTAAGTTGATGACAATTAATGCACAGGGTCTGAACTCTCCCCATAAGAGATCCTACTTATATGATACGTTAACTAAAGAGGGGATAGATATTGCATTTATTCAGGAGACACATTGGAATCAAATAACAGAAAAATCAGCTTGGAAATATCGTAGATACCGATACGTTTATGTATCTTCCCTCCTAGATAAAAAGAAGCGAGGAGTAGCAATACTGATCTCAACCAAAAATAAATTTGAATATATACACCATGAAGAGGATCAGGAAGGAAGAAGGATTATACTTGTTTGTAGCATAAACGACGTTATCTACACTTTGATTAGCCTATATGCCCCATCAGAAGGATTGACCAGATTTCTTAACGTAGCTATGGAAACAATAGAAAAGATCTCCAAAGACCTCTTAATTATAGCAGGCGACTTGAATTGTATAATTGATATTGAAAAAGATACGAAGACCTTGACGAAACGTAAATCAGACGCAAATCTGAAAACTAGGGCCAAAGCATTTTCTGCTTCTTTGTTTAAGCACGGCCTATATGATGTATGGAGGGTGCAACACCCTGAAGAAAGAGACTACTCTTTCTTCTCGAACGTGCACCAATCTTATTCACGTATTGATTATTTTTTAATGTCAGGTCACACCTTGGAAATGTCTACTACCTCTTTAATCGGAAATATCTCATGGTCTGACCATGCTCCAGTTTTTATTTCTATCAAGGATAATCTTCAATATAGAATATTAGCTCGCTGGAGACTCAACGAATCTCTTTTAAAAACAGAGTCTGATAACACAGACCTGATAAAACATACAATATCTTTTTTGGAGCAAATGACAATAAAGAGACTTCAGACTTAAATCTGTGGTGCACCTTAAAATGTGTCCTTAGAGGACACTTAATAAAAAAAGGTGCCTGGATAAAAAAACAGAGAGGTAAAGTTCTTGCTGACTTGTATATTGAATTGGCAAAACTTGAGAGAGTAAATAAACAGTACCCATCTAGAGATTTTTTGAGACAGATAGAGACCATCAAAGAATCGATAGTTATTAAACTTAAATTTAAAGCTGAAACAATAATGGAAAGATTGAAATCCCGTTGGCATTGCGGTAATAGAGTGGGGAAAGATCTTACTAATAGATTGAAGGCACAAAATCCTAGAATAAAAAAAATCATACATAATGGAGTAACTTGTATATCACCAACACAGATAGGCAATGCCTTCAAACAATATTATGAAACTTTATACAATCTACCTGAACCTAAGACCTCCACTACTGATATAGCACAATTTTTTGAGACCCTGGATCTTCCAAAACTCTCTGCAGAAGAGAGTTAAATCAACCATTTACAATTCAGGAGACCATTATTGCAATTCGTGATTTGAAAAGGGGGAAAGCTCTGGGCCCTGATGGCTTTTCAGCTATATTCTTTCAGATTCTGAACCCAGTGATCTCCCCCATGAAAATACACGTAGAATATTTAACAATATGGAATATATACATAGATATAAAGTTCCTTCGTTCATAGTAAGCTTTGGATGCCCAAAAGGCATTTGATAGGGTCAATTGGAAGTTTTTAGCTGAAACACTTCGAGCATTCAGCATAACAGGCCCTTTTTATGATTTAACTATGGCCCTATATACATCCCCAGTGGCAAAGATGAGAGGCCCTTTCTTAGACTCAGATATGTTCACATCGGTACAAGACAGGGCTGTCTACTAGCTCCTTTGCTATATGCCCTAACAATTGAGCCTCTTGTCACCTATGTTAGAAATTCTCGTATTATTCTATATCCAGATGATGTTTTATTAACACTGTCCACACCTTTATTATCTGTCCCTGCTCTCTTAGAGGGAGTAGAAAAATTTAGATATTACTCCAATTATAAACTTAACTTATCAAAGACCCAGATGATTTCATTTTATCTATATGAGTCTCAGATATCCTTAGTTCAAAGGCACATCCAGAACAATGAGCAGACAGATCAGATTGATTACTTGGGGATTAAAATTGGAGCGGTACTGGAAGATACCGTTGGTATAAATCACAAGAAACTTATTTTAGAGATAAAATCTACTCTAACAAGTTGGGTGAAACTTGAAACCTCCTGGATGGGTTGTATCAACATTCTTAAAGCTTACATAATTCCTAAAATTTTATATCTTTTTCGATTAATTCCTTTTCAAGTCTCGAAAGATATTATTTTAAATTGGGAAAATTTACTCTCTCATTTTGTTTGGGCGGCAAAAATGGTAAGATTACCATCGGAGCTTCTTAAAAGAGGTACTGAATTCGGGGGCTTAGGCTATCCTGATATAAAGGAACTCTATGAAGCTTCTCAGATAGCATTCATGATGGCCTGGGGTCTTACAAAAGAGAAAAATACACTGGGCTGGTACAATATAGAGAAATACAATTCTAAAAATCTTGACCCTTTCCTACTGTTTTGGCTACCTCAATCTCAATTCAAGAAGAAAAAATTTCTCCAAGCGAGATCTTTAAATATATCAGACTCAAATATTTCTTAACATCAAACCCACCACCTGAATATAGTCCGTGGTTGAGATTAATTACCTCTTGTACCGCTAGTAGAACACTGTCTAAGATTTTGAAATTCTTTAAAGACAATAAGACTTTTGATAAGTCTAAAGCACATAAACAATGGGAGAAGGAACTGGAGACTACTATCTCCCTACAGTCGTGGTATAAAACATGGCAGCTTACTAAAAAAGCAACCCACTGTATAAACCTCCAAGAACTATTTTTCAAACTTATATATAGATGGTATATGGTCCTTACACGTATAGTAAAATCAACCAACTAACTGAGATATGTGTTGGCGGTGCCAAGTTAAAATAGGCTCCCATAAACAAATATGGTGGGATTGTCAAAGGCTAACTCAGCTTAAGACAAAAATATCTGACCTCTATCTGAAATTGTTTGGATCTCACTTGGAACTTTTCCCTCAAATGTTTTTGTTTCTTATAGATTTTCCAGACATTAACAGGAACGACCAGATTTTGTGGATTAATATATTATTGGCTTTTAAAATCTGTCTTGCTAGATATTGGAGAAATCAAGATATACCAAGTTGGCAAGAGATTAAACTGCAAATAAACTTACGAAGGAATGTAGAAAAATATTTTTTCCTTAAGGAATTTAATTCAAGAGGGAAGTATGATTGCATTTGGCAGAAATGGTCTCAGATAACTGATTAAAAACTCCCTGTGCATTGGCATATTTGCAGCACTGCTCCGTTGGCCTATGTACTAGATCTATCTTGGCCCGTCATTTCATGATCCCCTCCCCAAGGAAACACTGAGTATATGAATATTTAAAACTATTAGCTTGTAATATATTATGTTATGAGTATTAATGGAATACATTAAATATTCTTGTATAAATGTGTATGTGCATTTTTAATGCATATCTGTAAATTATGATTGTGAGGTATTGTATGTCTTTTGTAAGTCTATTTGTTTTTTTGGATATTTTTGTAGAATGATAAATTAAAAAAAAAAAGATAGTAGAAAGCGGGTAATGCCGGCTTCTGCTGTCAGGGGGGAGTCCAGGCTGTCAAACGACAGTCTGATCTCCCGTGCAGCGGCAGGGATGTGTCCCTGTCGCTGCAAGAAGGGCTGGACGTACCGGTATGTCCATAGGGGATTCTTGGGATGCGTTTTTTGGACGTACCGGGGATCCTGAAACTGAGCTGCAGCAATACAGACAATACATTCACATATTAACTCATGCTCTCCCTCATTCAGACAACTCATCCACACATTAACTCATGCTCTCCCTCATTCAGACAATACATTCACATATTAACTCATGCTCTCTCTCATTCACTCAATGCATCCACACATTAATGCACACTCTTTACTTATATCTACCCCCTCTCCCTCCCCTATCACTTTCTACCCCCCATCTCCCTCCCTTATCACTTTCTTCCCCCTCTCCCTCCTTTATGACTTTTTAACCCCCTCTCCCTCCCTTATCACTTTCTAACCCCTCTCCCTCCCCCTACCCACTATATATCCTCCCCCTTACCCACTATATACCCTCTCCCCCCACTCACTATATATCCCCCCCCTACCCACTATATACCCTCCTCCCCCCACCCACTATATACCTTCCCCCCTACCCACTATATATCCCCCCCTCTCTCACCTTGAAGTCCAGCGACGGGAGCACGATGCTGCTGTCTTCCTGCACCGCTCGCTGGTGCCCGCTGCTTCACTGCTGAGCGCTGTAATATGACGTCATATTTCGGCGCCCAGCAGTGAAGCAGCGGGCACCAGCAAGCGGCTTTTAAACGCTGTCTTCTTTTTTTTGATGCAGGGGAGAACGAGGGGCGCCGAGCGGTTGGACCTGTCACTAAAATGTTTGATCTAACCGAGGAGTCCCTTAGCACAGACACTCCTGTCGATGTCCATGTTATATGTGGATGGTTGCAGCGATTAATGTGCCTATTAGGGAACCCTAATGTGCCACTATCCTCTGAAAGATGTAGGTCTATCTTAATAAAAATTGACCCCCAATTGGCCCATATAGCCACTGAGGAGCCAGGACCATCAGCTGATGGCTTATTATTTGGGGATGCGTTTCTAAAGAATATTGGGAAATTTGTGGGCATCTTCTCATCTCTGGACAAGGCCCAGAAATCTCTAAAAAAAGGTTTTTCAGCCCAAAATTTTTGGCCGGGCCGGAAGAGGAAGAGGCCGCGGGGATTCATCCCAACAGGGTTACAGAGGCCTTTCCTCCTCAAACAGAGGCAGAAACTATTCCGAATATCAACCCGGGTATCAGTCCAATTACCAATCTGGGTACCAATCCTACCCATTCTTTCCGTCACAAGGAAGACCATGGTGTGCTCGGGGTCAGCGAGGTTTCGCTAGAACAACACCTTCCTCAGGTAAGACGTTTTGCTTTGAATTCTTCTCGTGTTCTGTTGGGTTCTGACCTCTGGGTTTTAAACACGATCACGATACAGTTTTATGCATGGCCGGAACAGGTAAGTCTTCCGTCTCCCTTCCTTTTCTCCAAGGAAGAAAGCAGACTTGTAGACGACGAAATACAAGAATTGATCACCAAAGGTGCTGTCCAACAAGTACCTTTTCATGCTCCAGGGTTCCTCAGCAACATCTTCTTAGTGAAGAAGAAAGAACAAGGCATGAGACCAGTCATCAACCTGAGAACGCTCAATCATTGGGTGAAGTACAATCATTTCAAGATGGAAGGAATCCACTGTCTAAGGGACCTCCTGAAGCCCAACGATCTAATGGTGAAGATAGATTTAAAAGATGCATATCTTACAGTACCTGTTCACCCGGAATCCAGACAATTCCTTCAATTCATATGGAAATGGACGAAATGGCAATTCACATGCCTTCCCTTCGGTCTATCTTCAGCGCCTTGGTGTTTCACCAAGTTGATGAAACCAGTGGTGGCAAACCTCAGGAGCAGAGGGATACGTCTCATCATTTGTTTGGACTGGAAAACAATCCGCATTCATACCTCCTGGACACTCACTTTGTTTCAACAACTAGGTTTCTGCATCAACTGGGACAAGTCAAATCTCCGACCATCTCCCTATATGGAATTCCTGGGGTTTACGATAGACTCTGTTCATCAAACTCTCAGTCTACCGTCAACAAAACTAAAGATGATTTGGAAGGAAATCAAAGCAGTTCTTCGCAAGGAGAAGTTATCCCTTCGTCTGCTGGCACGAATAGTGGGCCAGTTATCATCTTCAATCCAAGCCATATTTCCAGCTCCGCTTCATTATCGTGCGCTTCAAAGGTTGAAGGCTCGACATCTTCGTCAAGGCTTAGCATATTCCGACGAAATTTCTCTGACCATCGAAGCCAGGGAGGACCTCCTGCATGGAATGGAAAAGCCATTTTCAACTCTCTTCCAGACTTTATCATAGAATCGGATGCCAGCCTCATAGGATGGGGAGCTCGAGCAGGCCAGACCTCTACAGGCGGGAAATGGTCCATGGAGGAAGCGGATCTTCATATAAATTGTCTGGAATTATTGGCAGGGTCCCTTGCATTGAAAAGTCTAGCCAAATACAAAGTCAACTGGTGTATCCTCCTTCGCATGGACAATATCTCAGCAGTACAATACATCAACAAGCTAGGAGGCACACTATCGAAGGAACTGGCAGAGTTGTCAAAAGACTTTTGCCATTTTTGCTTGGATCGCGGGATCACTCTGAAAGCAGAATATCTGCCGGGTTTATCCAATGTGATAGCAGATTGGAACTCGAGATACCTAACGGATCATAGTGATTGGAAACTACACAAATCAATATTCAATCAGCTTTATCATCATCTGGGGACCTCTCGACGTCGATCTGTTCGCGTCTCGTTTAAATTGCCAATTACCGAAGTTTTTCAGTTGGCGTCCAGACCCGGAAGCGTCAGGATTGGATGCCTTCTTTCAAGATTGGTCCATCGGCACAAATTATGCCTTTCCACCGTTCGCCATGATCCCGAGAGTTCTGTCTCAAGTCGAAAATCAACAGGCGACTTTAGTCCTAATCACCCCATTCTGGACGTCTCAACCATGGTTTCCCCATCTTCTAGAGTTGACCATGGGCACACCTCGTCTACTTCCGAGGTGGAAGAATATTTTGATAAACTCCAAAGGGGATCATCACCCAATGATTCTACAGAACAACCTTTCTCTCATGGCGTGGCTGATCTCCGGGAATCCGGTTTCCACGAACACTTTTCAACATCTACTCATGAACTCTTATCAGAGGCATGGGCACCAGGTACCAGAAGTACTTACCGATCAGCCTGGAAAATTTGGGTTAGCTGGTGCGTGGAACGAAACTTGGATCCCGTATGTGCACCTATTCCACGAATAATTAATTTCTTGTCATCCATTTACGACCAATGCAAAGCATATCGAATCATCAATGTATATCGTTCTGCTATTTCTGCTCAACATATGTTTGTGGACCAGGTGCAGATCGGAAAACATCCATTAGTCTGTCGACTGATGAAATGTATCCGTTTGAAGAGACCTCCTGTTCCTAAATATCAAGACACCTGGGATGTTAACTAATCCTTAACATGTTTCTATCTTGGGAAGATAATGATAGATTGTCTATAAAAGATTTGACTTTAAAGTTATCCACCTTGTTATGTTTGATTCCTTTTAAAAGAGTCTCTGATGTTAAGGCCTTAGATGTCTCAAAAGAATCTTTTGTCCTGATGGTGTACGTTTTAATGTCGTTAGATGCACTAAGACTAATTTAGCTGAGGTCTTTTACCCTGCTTTCCCACATAATCCAAAATTATGTGTTGTGCAATGTTTACAAATATATGAATCGCTGACTAAAACCTTGCGATCACACTCATGTACTCAATTACTCATTTCTTTTCGCAAGCCCTTTTTGCCAGTTTCCACGGCTACTATAGCTAGGTGGATCACGTTAATTTTGGCTAGGGCAGGGATTGATACTACTAAATTTGGAGTGCACTCTTCACGTGCCGCAATGACCTTTAAGACTTACATTGCAGGCGGTAGCTTACATGACATTATTAAAGCAGCCAATTGGTCTGCAGAGTCTACCTTTCTTTTCTTTTTTTTTTATTTTAAACCCATTCAACATGTTTCTAGTCACGTATTTGTATAGTTTTTATTTATGTCAGTGTTAGCTTTAAACTAGCATAATATGAGCATCCTGTCTTTAATGAAATTCCAGATTTTTCGAACTAATAGTGACATAAAGTCACAATTTTATTAAAGACAGGAGGCGAGTATTATCCGTCCACTTACAATATGTCTAATGACTATATTTAGTAGTCCCACCGCAGGTTGTTATATATTTCATAGTCCGGTTTACGTTTGTTAATGGCATGTGTTTTATCCTTTCAGCTTGATTTATTTTTTCCATGCCCTTCGGATTCAAGATCTTTTGGATTGTACCTCCGTTTTCTTCAATTTCCGGCTCCAGTACCTTTCTTATGCTGAGTTTCAAGGAAGAGATTATGGTTTTCTACATGTTACCTGTTGTTTCATCATATACGGTCAGTTATCCAGGTTATGTTATGCACATGTATATGTACTTGATAATTTTTTTCTCTTTATATATGTTTTAAAAAAGTTTACTCCATTTTTGCTGCTATTGGTAGTAGTAAAGAAAGTTTAGCATAATACTCACCTCCTGTCTTTAATAAAATTAGTGACTTTATGTCACTATTAGTTCGAAAAATCTGGAATTTTCTTCTTTCCCGTTTACTGAACCCACACAAGTTATATATTGTTTTTTCCAGGACAACAAGGGCTTTCTTTAGATATAATGCATCGCTATCAGCGATCACCTTTGAAGTTTAACCCCTTCAGTCCCCTATGGCCGTACCGGTACGTCCAAAAAACGCACATCCCTGCTGCTGCACGGGAGATCAGGCTGTCAGCCTGGACTCCCCCCTGACTCACCCGGAAGTTCATCGGAGGACAGGATATCCTGTCCTCCCATGAGGCTCAGACGCTACATAGAGATCACAGTGTGATTGGTGCAGGGGGATCACGGAGGGGGGGGGCATGTTTCTCACCCTCCTCCCATGCTGAAAAAAGAAACGGAGAAAAAAACAAACGGTTAGTCATTTTAAAAAATAAATTTTAAAAAAAAACAATAAATAATAATTTTAAAAAAATAAAGTGAGCTAAGTGATGTCATTGTGACATCACTGGCATTAATAACATGTTCAAGAGGTCCCTTAGAGGACCTCTAACCATTTTTTTTAAAAAAATACAAAAAGTAAAATAAAATATATATAAAATAGATAATAAAAAATTTTAAAAACCTTACATCCCATTGCCCTAGCACAACATCTACCCAGCATAACGCTCCTGCCCCCTTTCACAACCCCCAAACCTGTTAAGCCATAAGCATAAAAATTCTACAAAAATGTACACCTTATAGTATGTTCCCTATAAGTGCTGGGAAAGTATGGAAAATCTATATAAATTAGGTATTTCTGAAATCAGGACACCTGAATTGATAAACTTGGAGGGGATTTTCCATCACTTTACCTAATTTTGTGAGGATTCAGAGGGAAAATTAAAAAAAAAATTAGGTGTTTTTTCTTATTTTCATTAGTTTTTACTAAATTTCTCATTCTAAATTTTCAGCTAATCATCCAACTATGGTATCAAAAGAAAGCTCTATCTCTTCTTGAAAAAATAATATATAGTTTACATGGGTACACTATTCACAGGAAAAGAGAATAATCGCTGAACCGACATAGTACAAAAATGGCAAAAAAGGGAGCTACAGGCCAGTAAGTCTTTGTAGTGGGGAAATGCTTTTCTTTGGGACTAACCAGTTTTAGTTGGTCCTACAACTCATTAATTTTAAGTGAGTGTGATGAAAATGTACACAGCAGTTATCTGTTTTCTCTAATACAAATTAACCATTATTTGCTGAATGTGACCACCATTGTAGCAACATTTTTTTTCCTGTTTTCTCTTTAAGTAAAGACAAACAGACAATCCGGAGGTGCACACAGAATTTTAATAAAATCTACATTAAATATTGTATATTCATAAAACAAGTACATTATTTTTAGTTCAATAAAATGTCTTAAAATGCAAACAGGATAATATGAATTAATGTTTCTGAAGGGTACATACCATCCCAGGTGTTTAGGGGTGTTTTATGTGGAATGCAAGGTCAAATTTTCCAAGGTTCTTTTTGCATCGTACGCCTTATTTTTCAGTGTGAACACAAGAATTATTTTATGGATGGAATTCAATTTCTGACCTGTATACTCAAGATGTAAATATTTTCAAAACATCCTTCTATGGTAAAGTTAGGTTTCTTTCTAGCATCTAGCCATGTGTCTATTTTGAAAATTATAAATGCTAAATATACACACAAATAAAAAAACATTATTTAATAGTGTGGACTAATACAGATATGGCAAAGTCATTCCATTCATGTCAGTAGTGTAAGATAACCTTGGTGCATAGGGAATGTGGTTGGATGAGTTTGTGGGCAACGGTCTGATTAATTCATGAATGCAGAGCCTTCATTGATTTCACCTGTATGTTGATCATAGACCTGGTGGTACAGTTGAGTCCTATACTAATCTTGTCAGCTGTAAAGTTTAAAGACTAGCAAGAAAGACTGATTACCATGTGTAAAGTTATTCCATGTGTGGTACAATTATTTTTGGGTTTTTTTAGATATGGCTATACATAAAGTGTTGTGACTCCTGAATTAGGTAGAATATGGTTCACAAACCAGATCCCAAATTATTTGATATATTAAACTGGAGGATTTTCCATCATATGTTGTAAAGATACCTAACTTTGTTATCCTCATTAAAAGATGCTGCATCTTTAAGTATTTTCTACAAATGCATTGTGTAATTTCTAATACTATGTAACTAGAATACAATTCAATAGGATTTCCATGTCATGTATTAAAAGACAACACCCATGAATTGTTCTGGATAGTATTTTGTCAGAAGTGGATAACCTGTATCAATGCACAGAATTACTCTAATTATCTATATCTAGTGTATACATTTCACATATTGCTAAGTTATGCATGTCATGCACTGGCTTTTGCATGTGGGATTCATAGGTTTTCTCTTTGAAACCGCTGATAAGGGATTATCTTCAGTGTGCTATGTGGATGCAAGCAAATAATAAGTACCATATTTGATCGATTATAAGATGTCCCTGATTCTAAAACGACCCCCTAAAATTTGAATATTAATTTAGGAAAAAAAAAAACCCTGAATATAAGACTATCCTATAAGAAAAATTTTACTAGTAAATATTAATTCACATGTAAACTATTTTTTCATATTTAATAAAAACTATTATTGAGAAAAATGCATTTTTTGTTTTTTTTATTTGCCACTCTGCCCCCCAGATATGCCTTATACACCCCTATATGCCACTCTGCCTCCCTGATATTCATTTTAACCCCCTATATGCCACTGCCTCCAGAAAGCCTTTATACCTCCCTATATGCCACTCTTACCCTCCCCCGACTTACCAGTGTATCCCTAGACTTGTCCCCCGTGCTTCAGATTTCTTGGTGTCTAGTGGGGCAGCCGGTGGAGGTCTGCGCGATGCACACAGACAACCTCCGCTTCTGCTGCCGGCACTTCCACCGGGGCTATGAATGAGCACCGGAAGGTCATGTGATGCCGGCGCTCCGTCATATAAGCCCCGGCAGAAGTGGAGTGCAGTAGAGGAGGATATCTGCGCGCATCGCACAGGCGCCCATCGGCTGCCAGAGAAGAGTATCCGGGTCCCCTGCAGCGCTGCAGGGATCTTGATTTTAGTCTTGTAGTCAGGCCTCTATTTGAGGTCTGATTAGAAGACGACTTTGAATATAAGACAATGGTTATTTTTCATTTTTTCACAAAAAATTGTCTTATAATCAAGCAAATATGATAATTACAAAGCTCAATTGTGTTTAATTTGTGTTAAGAATGTGTCAAGGGTGTTACAGAAAGTGATATTTCTCTTCAATTTATATATATTAAGACCTGTTTTATTTCTAGTTTCAAAACTTTGTTGTAAACATGTTTTAATGCCACCCAAACTCTAGAATCAACAATTCTATATTTAGCTTTACACGTTGGATATACATTATACCACAATGCCAACTTTTACATTGTCTCTAACTATAACTATAATTCTGATGATGCAGGCTACCTGTGACTGCATGGCATTCCCTAAGACAAAAACACATGGTGCTGTAGTTATATACTGGTGACAGCCATATGTCAATGTGAGTTCATACACTATTGTTCAAAAGTTTGGGGTCACCTAGACATGTCCTTGTTTTTGAAAGAATTGCAAAGTTTGTCTATTAAAATAACTTCAAATGGACCAGAAACACAATGTATATATTGTTAATGTTCTAAATGACAATTGTAGCTGGAAATAGATTATCATTGATTGAATGTCTTCATAGACATACTGAGGCCCTTTTATAAGCAACCATCACTCCTGTGTTCTAATGGCACATTGTGTTAGCTAATCCAAGTTTAGGTTTAAAAGGTTAATTGATCATTAGAAAACTATTTTGCAATTATATTAACAAGAATATGTCACTATGTGTACTTGTTTGTACACGTGTATATGCCCACATGCATAAATAATATATACAGGATTATTTTGTTTTATGGGTGTTTCTTTGGATTTTACACACGGTCTATGATGACCTGAGGCCAGCAGTGGTCATCACACACTATTCAAAACCACATTCATCTGTTGCTAATGATAAATTACATAACTGCACTTACAGATACTACATTTAACACATTTCACACTAGCCTCAATATCTCAGTCTCATTTCTCTGCAATGAACTGGAAAAAAACCAATTTGTGTTGTAGATAAGAAACTTAACCTATATATATCTTGCTCACTACAGTGTGAAAAACTTTAAGAACCGATTTTTTTACAAAAAAAGCTTTGAGATCTCTAAATTAGTCTGTGGCTAATCAGTCATAGACATTGGTGGCAGGGAGACCTCAAAGTTGCTGTATTACCAACATATTAACAGGAAACTGTGTATTGTATATAAACCTGAATATGTGTTGTATTAATATTATTAACATACTACAACAGTTTTAAATGCTGCACTTACTTTACCTACCAGTATACAACTCACTGCCTTGTTTCTTTTTGGTTGTTTATTTAATTTTTCTAATAGTGTTTATAATTCTTTAAAAAGTGAAAACAGGAAATAGTTTACATGTACACAACAAATGGGTTGAAATCTTAAAAAGTATTAATACAACATATGTTATGTGGAGTTCATTTTTGGTAATTTTAGTTTTGCCAAGTAGTAACTATATCAGTGTATCTGTCAGTTATCATAGAATAAGAAAATGTCAAAATATAGCATACTGCTTTTGCTATAAACGACAGCATGACAAGTTATATATACCGTACTTATGAGAGAAATGCAATGATGTTGTACTGTGAAAATGTTGTGACATTGGCTGCCATTACACTCTGCTATTTTAATTGAATGGCATAATTATTTCTGGCTCTGACAGTGCCAATACCTGGCTTTGCTCAGCTTTTTAAAAGTGGAAAATTGCGAGCTGAGGGATGGCATGGTGAAAACCTCTCCTGTTTTTTTTTTTGTTTCCCATGAGTGTTTGAACTGATTTTTCCTAAGCTGCAAATAAGTCTATTTTTGATGCATAGATCAAGAAGCTGAGTCTTGTGTTTGGCTTGTCACTGGCCAGCTGGCCCACCTCATATCATTAGATAATACCCAGTTTCCTCAATAGAAGATGAAATATTACAGTCCACAAGATGCTGCACCCATAGTCACTCTTATTTCACTGAAGAAATTGACATACCAAACAGAAGCTGGAAACCCTTACAAAGAAACAAAATTGAGAAGAAAAACCTGACATTTATACACTAATATACAATATGCAGCCAATCAGGAGGCTTCCTTTAAAACATTCATTATATACACATATCCGTGAAACCATTCAATAATATTGACCTCTGATTTTTTGTCTGTCAACTAAAAAATTATAGACTATAACACAGAATCATATCTAAGAATTGGTTAATAATAACTATACAAAACATATAATAATGTATTTTTTAGGAAAAAGTGCATTAAACATCTGCATTTTATATTCTATATAGGACCTAAAAGTAACATTTTTGCAAACCTTAAGTAAAAAAACAAGAATATTATGACAATATTTTGATATGGAAAAATATATATTTTTTAACCCCACCACTAATAAGCTTTATTATGTTACATTTCTGACACAGCACAACTTACACTTACATTAAAGCACGAGTGTTGTATTTTGTTGTAAATATATTATATACATACCAAAAAAAAATACCCAAAGGTTGAGTTTTGTATCTGCATATGAATAGTATGGATTTTGTTTTGGTACTTGTAATCATGATGCTAATAAATAAATACACTTTAATATACAAGGGAAAATATAATGAGTAGTGGCCAAATAGAACTTACACATCTAACTGGTAAAGCCCGATAGCAATAATTCGTTTACCACAGAAATAGAAAACTACAATTTAAGGTAAAATATATAAAACTGGTCCAAAAAATAAAATACAGGCTGATTGGAACGTACTAAAGATTATTATAATATGGCATGACATGTGAAAGCTTAGTGTGGTATCATGTGTTAACTGTACACATTCTGGTCTGATACAAGGAGGTAACCACAAGTAAAATAAGTCTAAGACTAGTTATTGAGAGCCCTAAGCAAAATGTTTAGAGAGGCTCCATCTCAAGTACAAGCGATAAAAAATATAATTAGATGTGAACAAAGGAACACTAAACAGCAGCTTAATCTGTTAATATTGTAGTACCACCTCTGACTATTTTATATCAAAAGTAAATTGTAAACTGTTTATTCACTGTTCCTTCAATTATGCAAACTTTTATCAAAATGGCCAAAGTAATATTTTTCAGTCCCAAAGGTTGCATAATTTCATATGTAACACAACTGTAACTACCCTGTAAAAATTATCACAAACTTCTTAAGACTTTTCCCTTGGCCTAACATGGCAATATCCATTTTTGAGCATTCTTGGTTGTGCAAGATTCCTGAAGAACTTGCATACCTGCTTAACAGTGGACAAAATGTCAGTATTATAAATGATATATGACTTGTGAGAAATATATTCTCCTAAAACCAAGGTTCCTGGAGTAATTTGTTAAATCTGCAGTAGTAAGCAGAAACTATTTTTTTCTATGATGGGAGCTACAAATGTAGCAAGCTACATAACATTGCTACTGGTTCCCTTTGTTCCTTGCAATTGGATAATACAAACTTTAAGTAGTCTTGTCATTTAGTATTGTTATTGCACAGTGAATGCAAAAAATAGGGCAATTATTTTGAGAGAGAGAGTTGTACATTTAATTAAGGGGGAGTATTTAGTACACCATCAGGTAAATGTGGCTAAGACGAGGTATTATGCATTGGTGGCTGCTACCTAGAATTAATAATGATGTCAGATAACTAAAATTATCCATGTCACGGAAAGTATATATGTCATTCATAGACAGTACACAGACTGTCTCATATTTTCTGCAATCCATATTTTTTGATATCTTGACTAAGGCTAAGGCTTATGCCTCCAAATTAGTCTCTGGCTGCAAACGTTGATAAATTTCTTGAAATGAAGGACGATCTTTGGTTTCTCTTCTCCAGCAACTCAGCATCAGTTTGTATACCATGTTTGGGCAGATGTCTGGTTTAGGTAGGTACACCTGGTAAAATGCAATCAGAATATACTCTATAAATTAGCAATAGGAATACATTAACATATTAATGTTTACCCCTTTAAAAACATAGATGTTCTTTTATTATTTGTACCCTTCACGACAATGACTGTTTTAGCATTTCTGCAGTGTTCATACTTAGCTGTAATTTTCTTCTTTCTTATTTACTGTACCCACACAAGTTAACTGGGTTTTTTTTTCCAGGACAAGAAGGGCTTTCTTTAGATAATATATTTGATCGTATCAAATAATTTACCATAAAAAAAGTATAAAATATGGTGAAGCATTGAGAAAAATAGGACTTTTTGTAACTTTTAATTGAAAAATATTTTACTAATCTACAAAAGCTAATGAAAAAAAAACTGCTAAATAAATTCTAGTATTTGTCCTGACATCCAATGTTTTTATGTTTTTTTTTAATACGGCAATAAGTACATATTGCTAGTTCAAAACCTTTTTTTCAAATCTGGTCATACTGCCCCATGTCCTATTTGGGACATCTTTGTAGCCTTTCAGTTCAATTACACCCATAAACAATATATGTTTTAAAACTAGACAACACAGTGTATTTCAAATGATATGGTCTTTCCATGTACCTATTTTACTGCCAGCCTTTGTCGAAGTTTGCAGAAGGAATTGTTGTGTGTTTTTTTCCAGACACATTCTAGTTTAGGAATGAACTTACAGCTCCTGTATATGTTACTCTCAAACAATATGTATACAGCAACATATCCCGAGTACGGTGAAACAATCCACACATGGGTTTGTCAGGTTGTTTTGGGGCTAAAAGGCCACAGTTGAGAGGTGTGCATATTTTGGAATTTCAACATCTGGTCAGTCTGTACCATCTCCTATTTTTGGGACATCTTTGAACCCATTCAATTTACCATATCAAGTCATACTAGATATCCTATGAGCATTTAAAATGCCAGTATTTTAACTCTTTTTAAAATATTTAATGCTGCACACAAAAGCTACATTTTGGCCAAACAGGGCCTTTGTCAGAGCTTGACAAAGGCCCTGTTTGGCCAAAACGTTGCTTTTGTTTGTTCTCGCTTAATAAAGTGTCCTAGAGACTGGAAGCTGCTTGGAGTGCTGGGATTCCTTTTCTTTGTTCCTGGTGGGGAGTTGGACTGCCTGAAGAAGAACAGGTTTCACAGCTGCATCCAATGTAACGGGAGCCAGGGGTTGACTGTCATTGCCGCCTTCCTCACAATCAAAGACAGCTACAAGCGGGTACCCGTTTTGTTTTTTAGAATAAAGTATGCTCTTCCAGGGAAAGTCTCCCAAAGAACCAGTTACGATGCAAAATAACACATGTTTTATTTGGACTAAGTATGGTTTATATTGCCAACAGTCAACAGAAAACAACGCACAACGATCATACACAGATTAGGGAAGTAACACTTACCGTATTTGCCCACTTATAAGCCCTGGCGGAAGTGTCGAGCAGCAGCAGAGGTTGTCTACGCGCATCGCGTGGACGTCTACCACCTGCCCCCGCTAGACGCCAGGGAATGTGGGGATGCATTGGTAAGTCGGGGTGGGGGTCAGAATGGCATATCTGGGGTCAGAGTGGCATATCTGGGGGTCAGAATGGCATTTCTCGGGGGCATAAAGCATATCGGGAGGCAGAGTGGCATATCTGGGGGAATATCTGAGGGGCATAAAGCATATCTGGGGGGCATAAAGCATATCAGCAGATCAGAGTGGCATTGCAGGGGATCAGAGTGGCATATCAGGGGGTCAGAGTGGCATATCTGGGGGGCATAAACCATAGCTGGGGAGCAGAGTGGCATATCAGGGGAGCAGAGTGGCATATATATATATATATATATATATATATGTAAGGTGCATTATGAATTAAGGGGGGCTTAAAATGGCTATTGGTTTTCTGTTTGTATGTAACATATGCTGACTAACTGTATAATAGATACCAAAAATGTTAAAATACATGTATTCCTTTTCATTAGATATAATACTGTTTTACTATTCCACTTGTGTATTTTTCCTTTAAAAATAATTTTTTCTTTAAAATAGCACCAAACCTTAAGGGTGCGGCCTATAATCGAGCCAATGTGGTAATTAACCATAAACTATACGTAATATTAACTCGTGCAGGTCCATGTAAAGTTTCTACGGTCCCAATTATTTTCCTAAAACAAGGGTCCAGTTTCTGTTTAGGGAGGGAGGGGTGGATCAGTTGACAGCATATTTCTGGAGGGCATCTGTCAGGAGTTTGTCATAAAACAAAACCTCTTCACTGCTTTTCATCTCCAGGCTAATGGTGAAACTGAACAGACGAATCAAACACTTGAACATCATCTTCCATAAACAGGTCACTTTTTTTGCTGAAATATCATCCCCTTCCACTCTTTTCTCTATGTCAGCTCTAAAGTGTCTGCATCCTCAGCCACCATTGCTACCAGTGAGAAGACACAAACAAATGCGACTGAGAGGCATGCTTTGCCACTAAAAGCATTTCCTGGATCCAAATAGCGTGTCAGTTGCCATTCGCACCCCTGTAAAACCCTTATAGTTATGCCTCTTTTGTCTTTTGAGGAAACTGGTGCTATAGTTTAATGATTAAATGTTATGCATCATGGGGACTAGCCATGATAGCTGTTTTTTTGATGTGTATACTGAGATGATAAATTATCTAACAATTTCAATGTACTGGTATGAGGATTTATAACAACAAAGCCTCTATATGGCAGTGCACGGAAAATGAAAAGACCATAAGCACTTGAAACTTTTTGCATCTCCCACCTGTTTTCCTTGATCTCGAAAAAACTCCCCCGTATTTTCGATCACTTGCTCATCTGACATCTCACTGTAGGGTTGTTCTCGGCAGAAAGTGAACGTCTCCCATAAGGTGACTGCAAATGCCCATACATCACTGGCTGTTGTGAATTTGCCCTAAAGTGAAAATAATAATATATCAAATGGTGTATTCTAAAGCTTTCATGGCATAACTGCATCCTGATTAACTAGCTTTTTGAACTGAAAAAAATAAAATTTTCAGAAAAGATCTAAAAAATATGTT
Source organism: Spea bombifrons (assembly GCF_027358695.1). Taxonomy (NCBI): domain Eukaryota; kingdom Metazoa; phylum Chordata; class Amphibia; order Anura; family Pelobatidae; genus Spea; species Spea bombifrons. Next base: position 14,982,401 of record NC_071092.1, on the reverse strand, counting down.
TAATCTGTCTTAGAATCAATTGAACCCTTTAATGACCAATGATGTGTCAAGCATGCCACAGAAAAAGATACAATTAAGGACCAGTGACATGCCTTGTATGTCATGGAATTAAACAAGCTTTGAAAGCAACCAATGATTGCTTTCTTCAATCAAACGGAGTTGCTGCAATTCATCAATATTGAGGCATTCAGTGACGCAAAAAAAAAGTTGAAAGGACCCTGTGTGATCGCTCTTAGAGCAGTCAAATTCACAATATGCAATATAGCAGCATAAAAAAGCTTAGGAAACGATCAACGTTTACCTCCTAAGCTCAGTCAGTGTTGCTGAAATGCCTCGAAAAAGTCAGAGGCCTTAAGTGAATGCTCCTGAGAGCGATCACAAACTCCATAGTGATACAAGATAGTTGCGCCCAGTACAAAGTAAAAAAGTCCCCAGAGAGTCTGTCCAGACCCTCCTGAGAACACTTTGGTTGACTACGGGTGCTGCCGCCAACCATGCAGGCCAATGGCTTACTAATCACTATCTGATCGGTAAAATAAAAACCCAAAGAACATAAAGAACAAGTATCCTCTTCCCTTCATAACAGAACTTTATGACTAACTTAAAGATGCTGATGCAAACCCAAAGTCCTGGACCCCTGAAGCAAGAAGAGCCTTTGAAAGATTAAAATTAGCTTTCACATCAGCACTGATTTTACAGTGACCAGATCCAGATTTGCCTTTTATTTTGGAGGTTGATGCAGAAATCGGAGCAGGGGGCATTCTGTCTCAGTGAGATCAAATTACCAATTGTCTTCATTCATTCTCTTATTTAGGAAATTGTGAGCTATTGACTATTGAATTAGCCTTAGAAGAATGGCGTCATCTGCTTGAAATTCCCATTATGATTCACACACACCATAAAAAAACTTTTGTATATTGAGGCCAGAAGACTGAATCCTAGACAGGCTTTAAGGGCATTGTTCTTTACTTGTTTTAATTTCACAGTTTCTTTTCCTCCAGGGTCAAAGAATGTCAAGGCAGATGCTTTGTCTAGGAAACATGAGGCAGCTACAAGCTAATGGGCAGCTTTCTTCATTATCTGCAGTTAGGATCCTATTCTAGATCTGCCTGAGAGCTACAGGGTAGCCAGGCCTCAGTCAACAATACAGCGTAATCTGAAGACAGGAGAACTGAAGTAGACGTGGTCAAGCGAGCCTGGTCAGAACCAAAGGACAATATCAGAGCCGAATCAGAATCCAGAAGCCAAATCAAAACAAGCCGTGTCAACAGGAACAGGAGCGGAGCCAAATCAGGAACCAAAAAGTGAAATCAAGGGCAAGCCAGCTCACAACAGGTTAATCTGCATCAAAATCAAAAGCAGGAGCAATAGCACAAACTTAGACCAACCAAGGGTACTGAGGGAATGAAAATGCAGAGCTAATATAGGCAGCCTGGGGTGACAATTAGTTTATTGAGGTCACCAGAGGTGATATATGTATGTCACCATGTGACTGCGTGTTCAGACAGGGAGGCACGCAGTCTGTGAGGTAGCAGGTTGGGAGATGGTACCCGCTACCTTAGAGAATTTGTGGAGGGTCAAGGAGGTCACCGGAGCAGGACTGGAGTGGTGTGGGCCGACCATGCAGGTCCTGACACTCAGTGTCCGTATTTCCTATGAAACCTTTACAAAATCCATGTTTTTTTTTAATTAACTTAATCAATGTCTATTGAAAATGTTTATTGACATTTTTTTTAACAAAAAAGATGCTATCACTGTCATGACTGCTGCTATTTCTTGTTATTGTAAATGCTGCAATTGTTCTTTAGGTTAATCCCCAAAAGGGTTGTGGCGTTTGCTAAGAATATGAGCCTGTCATTAAATACCTTGCTTTTTGTAACCAAAAGAAGTTTGTTTTGTTTTTTTAACTGACTTAAACCTATCATGGTGAGCTTGTTACTTGCAATATGAACAAAGGAATGTAGAAACAATGTAGGGTTCCTCATAATTGTCACATTTTACTCACCAGCAAAATGCTTTCCCAAGACATCCAACGAATGGGAAGAACCGCCCTCCCCTGAATCCGATAATAATCACCACTATATAGGTTCCGACTCATGCCAAAGTCAGCTATTTTGATGGTATAATTTCTTCCCACTAAACAGTTCCGTGTAGCAAGATCTCTGTGCACAAAGTTGAGGGAGGAGAGGTATCTCATTCCAGAAGCAATCTGTGCTGCCATATGCCTGAGATCATTATAGCTTTAGGAGACAAAGATATTGTAAAAACAAAAAACTGTTACGTTATATACATAACTCCATAATGCAATTTTATACACTTGATCACAAAAAAATATAAAATGTTACTTGCAAGACTGCATATTTGCATTTAATGTCATGCAAGTGAAGGATATAAAATTAAAGCTTACTAAAAGCTTTTCTAGTTATTACATTGTCATTCACCCTTCCTTAAAGCTGCCCTTAAATATATTTTTGGAATCATATATATCAAAACCTTGCCTTTAAGTCTTTTAGAAAGAGAGTAAAACCAGAGAGAAAAACACAACAGGCTAAATCCCCTGTCAGAGATAAGTCCGTCACAAATGATTAGGTAGCAATCCATGCATAGTTTGCAATGGAGAAAACACAAATACAATGTTGCGCTTTTTTGGAATCAATTCTTTGTGTGTTTTGATTTATAGCTTCATATCTTCCATTGGTAGTCACTATAAAAATACATTTACTGTTATTATATAGGGGCAAATAATGTAGCTAGCAACTCTGCACTACAAGTAAAGAAAACATACACAAAATATCCGCAGACATGCACCCAAACATGCATTCATAAAAAGTATAAATAAAATATTCTCTGCACACTCCAAGATACAAAAAATACAACTACAGAAAAATAGAACAAAAACAGGAGAACAAACGCACTAAAAGTCACTTAACCTTTTGGTAAGCACCTTCATCTTGAAGGTGTGACAGACTGATACTCACAGAATCTTGTAGGAAGTATGTGCCATTGTATTTTTATGACCCTATACTACATGCATACTATTGCACATATATGTGATATACCTTATCAGAAGTGGGTTTTATGGGTTTTATGGATACAAACCGGAAAGTATTTCACAATTCATGACAAGCGCATAGTTGAGTTTGTGCCCAGGATGACCGTACCCTATACCCAATAATAACGCACACACTTTATTAGGTGCAAATATAATTTCCACAGCTTTATTAACATTTACAATATTTAAAGGTCATTGTCAAAACAGACCACCACGGTTAAAACATAAATAACAGATTTCCCTTTTATTAACAATGACAATGACCCCCATAATAAATACATTAACCGTATAACAATGGCACCAATACGTACCAGGTGCTTCCACATTAACACATTGACCACAGTAGGGGCATACCAAGACACCCCTACCAGACGGTTTAACCAAATTATAAACCATGTAGAGGCATACCGAGACACCCCTACACCACCAATTTAACCAAACAACCAATGTAGGGGCATACCGAGACACCCCTACACCACCCCAGGTTCTGAGCCACAGGCCAGCTCGAAACCTACCAAACTAACTTGAACCAAGTCAAATTAGTAAACCACAAAATTCACCGTACTAAACAATAATCCCCAACTATCCCTGCCGCTGTGACAAAACGGGGTAGTCACCCCCACAACCCACTAGTAAAGGGAAGGAGTGTGGGACAACCAGGATTCGGAAAAGCAGTTAAGTGACCGTTTACAAAATGGTTGCCACTTATATTCCTTTATAGTAACCCCACCCATAACAAATTTGAACCAATTAAATTAAATCACTCCTTATGCACACCACCTAGCTCTGTCAATGCCCACTCCACCTAAACTGCGCTGTTCCATGGGCTTCAAACTTCACTGAGCATATTTGTTATCAATATTTTGGCTTTATATTAACTTATATTTAAAAAAATACAGTGTACCTGGATATCTGCTGTACACGATAAATGAATGTATGCAGGATAACAAAAAATGCTGCTTGCTTACCTGATGACAGGTGTGACAGCAGCCTGTGCCTCTTCTGGTTGGTGTCGTGAAAGAAACTGATTAAGGTCTCCATTTTCCATGTATTCAGTTATCATGCACAGGGGGTCATCAGCAATACATACTGCCAACAGTCGGATGATATTGGGATCCTTTAATCTGGACATTATCTTAATCTCTTTTAGAAAGTCATTTCTGCCAAATGAAAAACATATAATACATAATGAGCGAGTAATTTCATAACAGTGTTATGTCCAAGAGTTGAGGTCAGGGCTCTCGCGGGCCAGTAAAGTTCTTCCACACCAAACTTATCCAACTATGTCTTTTTGGATCTTGCTTTGTGCACTGCTGAAGGGGACATATAAAGAGATTTTGGACAATGCAAGGCCCGTTTTTTTTCCAGCATGACTATGTCCTACTGCAGAAAGCAAGGTCCATAAATGGTTGGTGAGTTTGGTGAGGAAGAACTTGACAGGCCCACACAGAGCCCTGACCTCAACCCCATCGAACACCATTTAGATGAACTGGAACGGAGATTGCGAGCAAGACCTTCTCGTCCAACATCAGTACCTGACCTCATAAATGCTCTACTGGATGAATGGGCTAAAATCCTCCCTGAGTGGAAGTTGTTATAGCTACAAAGTGGGGACAACTACACAATAAAGTCTATGTATATAGAATGTGATGTCATAAAAGTCCCTTTTGGTGTAATCTTCAGGTATCCCAATACGTTTGTCCATATAGTGTGTATATCTATATTAGGGATGCACTGATATATCAGTGGGCCGAAATGTATCGGCCGAAAAGGGCATTATCGGCAAAATGCCAAAATTAAATGCACGTCACATGACTCTGCTCTGTTCCTTCTCTTCCCCTGGGGGCAGGGCATAAGGAGACTGTAATCACACTCCTATCATGCCCAGGTTTTAGCATGTACTGGCTGCCTGGGCATGATAGGAGTGTGATTCCTTGTAGCAATCATATATATTAATGTTATTGCAATTTTTGTCCAATTTTGGTGTGTTACTTACTTGTAATAAAAGTGTGGTTATTTTTTTTTTTTTTTTTTTTTGCTTAAAGGTTGGGGGGGGCATTTTCTGTTTCGGCCAAGTGAATCCTGAATTTTCGGTTTTGTTTTCAGTACAGAATTTTAATTTTGGTGCATCCCTATTATTCATATATATAAACAAAAGGTATGGTATGTAACGCACTCACTTGACTGGAAGCAGTTGTAATATGTGCAGGGGCTAACGATCCAAAAAGTATATACAGCATGCAAATAAAGTTGATGCACTCAGCGGGTCTGCTTTTTGTAAAGTTTATTGGCTTAGTAAAGGTCCAACGTTTCGGCTTTCAATGAGCCTTTCTTGAATATAATAATAATAATGAATATAATGCTCTGAAAAATACCCTTCGTCTTATAATCCGACCTCAAATAGAGGTCGGATAACAACACTAAGATCCAGATCCTCCGCAGCGCTGCAGTGGACCAGGATCCTTCTCTCTGTCCGCCGATGAACATCTGTGCGATGCGCGCAGACAACCTCCGCTGCTGCCAGCACTTTCACTGGGGCTTCTATGATGGAGCACCGGCGTCACCTTCCGGTGCTCAGTCATACTCCAGCGAAAGTGCCGGCCAGCACCGGCTGCCGCAACTAGACACCAAGGAGTATGGAGCATGGGTGTAAGTCTGGGGGGTGCACAGTGGCATATAAGGGGTATAAGGCATATTTGGGGGGCAAAGGGGTATATCTGGGGGGCACAGTGGCATATCGGGTGCACAGTGGCATATAGGGGGTATAAGGCATATTTGGGGGGGAAGAGTGGTATACCTGGGGTATAAAGCATAGCAGAGGGCACTATGGCATATAGGGGGTATAGGGCACATCGGGGTTAGAGTGGCATATAGGGGTTTATAAGGCATATTAGGGGAACACAATGGCATATAGGGGGTAAAAGGCATATTTGGGGGGCAGAGTGGCATATCTGGGGGCAGAATGGCATATCGGTGGGGCAGCATGGCATTTCTGGAGGGGCAGCATGGAATATCTGGGGGTATAAGGCATATCAGAGTGCACAGTAGCATATCAGGGGGGCACAGTGGCATATCTGGGGTATATCTGGGGGGGCAGAGTGGCATATCTGGGGTATAAGGCATATCAGAGGGCACTATGGCATATAGGGGTGTATAAGACATATCTGGGGGCAGAATGGCATATCGGTGGGGCAGCATGGCATTTCTGGAGGGGCAGCATGGAATATCTGGGGGTATAAGGCATATCAGAGTGCACAGTAGCATATCAGGGGGGCACAGTGGCATATCTGGGGTATATCTGGGGGGGCAGAGTGGCATATCTGGGGTATAAGGCATATCAGAGGGCACTATGGCATATAGGGGTGTATAAGACATATCTGGGGGGCAGCGTGTCATATCAGGGGGTATAAGGCATATCTGGGGGTATAAGGCATATCTGGGAGGCAGTATGGCAAGCCTGGGTTCAGACGTGTATAACGGGTTGGCAGGTTGGGAAATAAAAACAAAAAATGCATTTTTCTCAATGTTTTTTTATTCTGCTGTTTGTATTTAACAGCCAGTTTTTTTAAATAAACAAAAAATGTACATTTACTTTTTTATCCAATTAATCAAAAAAATTATCGGCCAACTAATCAATACCCCTCGTCTTATAATTGGGCCTCAAATTACTCCTATCTGGTAACCTCCGCTGCTGGTGCTTCTGACTCCCTGGTGTGTAGTTGGGGCATCGGTTAGACCTTCCCGGCTGTCAGAGATCAGAGTTCCCCACACCGCTGCGGGGAATTCTCTCTGACAGCCGGAGGGTGTATGCTTGATAGACGCAGACAACCCCCGCTGCTAACTGCACCTCCTTCCGGCTGCAGTGGAAGTTGTCTACGCGAATAGCGTAGACGTCTACCCGCTGCCCCGACTACACACCAGGGAGTCCGAAGCATCGGAAAGTTTGGGGGGAGGAGTGTTAAATGAGGGGCGTAAGGCATTTCTTAATAACCCCCTTAATGGTACTCTGCCTCCAGAAATGCCTTTCAACCCTCTATACGCCACTCTTCCTCCTGAAATGCCTTATACCTCCCTATATGCCACTCTGCCCCATAATATGCCTTTTAACCAGCCAGAGTGGCATATAGAGGTATAAGGTATTTCTGGAGGCAGAGTGGCACATAGGGGGTATATTATGGGGCACAGTGGCATATAGAGGGTTAAAAGGCATATCATGGGGCACAGTGGCATTTAGAGTATTAAAAGGCATATCATGGGGCACAGTGGCATATAGGGGGTATAAGGAATTTCTGGGGGAGAGTGGCAAGCCTGGGGGCAGATGTGCATAACTGGACGGCAAGTTGGAAAATAAAAGGAAATAAAAACAAAAAAATATATTTTTCTCAATCATAGCTTTTATTTAAAAAAATAGTTTACATGAATTAACATTTACTAGTAAAACTTTTTTCCTATAGGGTCGTTTTATATTCAGGTCTTTTCTTTTTTTCCTAAATTAATATTCAGATTTTGGGGGGTCGTCTTATAATCAGGGTTGTCTAACAATCAAGCAAATACAGTATATAATATAAATATTTTAGTTAAAGATTATTTAGTAGAACTTCAATAATTCTACTTGTAAAGCACAGGCTGCTGCTAAAGATGGGTATGGTCCCCCGAATTTGCTGCCCCTATCAAAGTGCCGAATGGTTCTCATGGACTCACCAGGACCCATGCAAGGCCCAGCCCTGGTATAGTTGTTCTCCAAATCCCATTATTCTATGCCAGGATTGCTATGGCTTAAGGAACGGTACAGTTTAACAACTGGATATCCCCATTTTGGTAGCTCTAGCCCTACTAAATAAGCATATAATGTAATTTGTATTTGCTACGCTCATTCAGTAATTGCTCAGAGAACACACAACATTTTCCACAAAGCTAATACACGCGATCTACTTTTTTGCCTTAGGCCCTTGATTGGGGATTCTTAAAAAAAACAGACCTGGCATTTTTATTGGCATCTGATCTCAGCATTTTCACAGCAACCAAAGTGGGCTGACCAATGTTTGTGTCCAAAATCAGATCTTTATCCAGGAATTCTTCCACACCTTCAGCTTCACAGAGATGCACCTACAATGAGAGAGAACACTTTTTGTGTGACCATCAGCTGTTGCCATTTACGAACATGTTGATATTCACATAGCTTGATGAATGTTTCATCTTTAAGGATCTCCCACTTACAAAGATGAGAGAGGCCTGTAATTTTTACCATAGGAACACTTCAACTATGAGAGACAGAATGGGGGGAAAGAATACAGGAAATCACATTGTAGGATTTCTAATGAATTTATTGGTAAATTCCTCAGTAAAATAAGTATTTGGTCACCTAAAAACAAGCAAGATATCTGGCTCTCACAGACAGTGACATCTTCTTTAAGAGTCTCCTCTGTCCTCCACTCGTTACCTGTATTAATGGCACCTGTTTGAACTTGTTATCAGTATAAAAGACACCTGTCCACAACCTCAAACAGTCACACTCCAAACCCCACTATGGCCAAGACCAAAGAGCTGTCGAAGGACACCAGAAACAAAATTGTAGACCTGCACCAGGCTGGGAAGACTGAATCTGCAATAGGCAAGCAGCTTGGTGTGAAGAAATCAACTGTGGGAGCAATTATTCGAAAATGGAAGACATACAGGACCACTGATAATCTCCCTCGATCTGGGGCTCCACGCAAGATCTCACCCCGTGGTGTCAAAATGATCACAAGAACGGTGAGCAAAAATCCCAGAACCACACGGGGGGACCTAGTGAATGACCTGCAGAGAGCTGGGACCAAAGTAACAAAGGCTACCATCAGTAACACACTACGCCACCAGGGACTCAAATCATGCAGTGCCAGCCGTGTCCCCCTGCTTAAGCCAGTACATGTCCGGGCCCGTCTGAAGTTTGCTAGAGAGCATTTGGATGATCCAGAAGAGGATTGGGCGAATGTCATATGGTCAGATGAAACCAAGGTAGAACTTTTTGGTAGAAACTCAACTCGTCGTGTTTGGAGGAGAAAGAATGCTGAGTTGCATCCAAAGAACACCATACCTACGGTGAAGCATGGGGGTGGAAACATCATGCTTTGGGGCTGTTTTTATGCAAAGGGACCAGGACAACTGATCCGTGTAAAGGAAAGAATGAATGGGGCCATGTATCGCAAGATTTTGAGTGAAAACCTCCTTCCATCAGCAAGGGCATTGAAGATGAAACGTGGCTGGGTCTTTCAGCATGACAATGATCCCAAACACACCGCCCGGGCAACGAAGGAGTGGCTTCGTAAGAAGCATTTCAAGGTCCTGGAGTGGCCTAGCCAGTCTCCAGATCTCAACCCCATAGAAAACCTTTGGAGGGAGTTGAAAGTCCATGTTGCCCAGCGACAGCCCCAAAACATCACTGCTCTAGAGGAGATCTGCATAGAGGAATGGTCCAAAATACCAGCAACAGTGTGTGAAAACCTTGTGAAGACTTACAGAAAACGTTTGACCTCTGTCATTGCCAACAAAGGGTATATAACAAAGTATTGATATGAACTTTTGTTATTGAACAAATACTTATTTTCCACCATAATTTGCAAATAAATTCTTTAAAAACCAGACAATGTGATTTATGGACTTTGTTGTCTCATTCTGTCCCTCATAGTTGAAGTGTACCTATGGTGAAAACTACAGGCCTCTCTCATCTTTGTAAGTGGGAGAACTTGCACAATTGGTGGCTGACTAAATACTTTTTTGCCCCACTGTATATATATATATAAAATCATATAATACACAACACAGAATACACTCTTTTTTTATAAGAGTTAGAAATAAAAATTCCCTTAATGGCCAATTTACATAACATTTTCATTTTACACATTTTAATTTATATATTATATTACTTAAAATAACTCTTCCTAACATACACACAAAGGTGTATTACACCAAACATGTCTTGAAGCAGGCTGTAGCTCTATCTGAAACTTAAATCTCAATTGACTAAACAAGTATAAAACATTATATTTAAAGACAGATATATTCCATATTTAATGAATGAATATCATAGTGCTAAACAGTGTTTATGAAGAGTAGTCTCTTGAAATGTGACAGGATTTATTTTATATTATATTAAACTGCCAAAAAATCACATTCCCACAAAATTAAAGAAAAATAAAATAAAACACAATATATACTGACCTCTCCAAACTGACCTTCCCCAAGCTTTTCTTTGAAAGTTAGGTGGGTCCTTGGAAACTCTTCGACTGCCACCTCTTTGCCAGATAAAAGGTCCATTGTAATGGGTGGGACTGAGTATGTGTTGCCACCAGTCACTCCCTGCAAATTCACTATATCCGCCTCAGCATAGTGGGGAACTCCATCTCCACTACAAGGCAGGGCACCTTTTCCAGCAGAAGTACTTGCTGTGGTGACAAAAAACCCAGATAATTAGCAATTTAGAAGGATGTCTTTTGCCTTAAAAAAAAGTATAAATAGCAAAAATGCCTGCTACACTAAAAACAAACTGTTAGAAAAGGATTAGTTGTTATAATTTTTATTATGTGGTATAATTGTCAATACATGATCAATACACACTGATGAAACAGCTATTACAGAATTGTAGATGTATTCTGTGATGCCTCAATTTGTAGTAAGTTTCAGCTGAGCATATCTGGATCCCATTGTAATAATTGAAGATTTTAATTATTATACATATCACCCAAGATGATGATGGTGGTGCACCAGGGGTTCAACAAGAGTCCAATGCTTGTGGACAGTTGTATTTACTACCTGTATTTTTCCTTTAGCATAATTACATAACTGAATCCTTTCTTATGCTTGCCTAACCTGCAATATGTTGTGTACTGCCGTCTTCATGGGCTGTGTGTGTGGAGTCCAACCTTTGGATACGTTTACCAAAGTGGGCTGAGGCTCTTTTCATTACTTTACTATTTGGCGGAGGTAGGAACCACAGGAACAACTGGGCCTGGAGCAGGAGCTTGTCAAGTCTAGAACCAGGAGTCAGCAATGTCTGCCCCCGAACAGCAAGCAGGAGGTAGATCAGAAAAAGGTGGGTCAGACCCAGTGCAGGAGGATGACAGGTGCCAAAACAAAAGGCAGTTGTAAGGTCACTGGACAAGGTGAACCATTTTTGAAAAGAGGTCAACAAGTGTAAGTATAGCAATGTGATGAATTGATGGGGGTAGATCCACAATAAAACCCATGGCTAAATGTGACCAATGGCGAGCAGGAATCGTTTAAAGTTGTAAAAGTCCATGTGGCAAAGAACGAGAAGTTTTTGTGAAGGCACATACTAGGCAGTTCAAAACAAAGTCAGAGATGTCCTTTCTTTAGGTAGGCCACAAAAATGCCTAGAAACAAGGTGGGTCACTCTCGGATGACCCACAGTTGATGCCTCTGCTCTGATGGGACAAAGACTTTACTGGCAAGTATGTCAAGTGGGGAATTGTCATGGGCTTTGTGGATACGATCCATGAGAGGAGACAACAAGGCAGTATTAACCGTGGAGATTAGGGTTTCTGGAGGAACTATTGGTTCCGTTCATTGAGGTTCTTCCTCTGTGAGCATGCCAGACAAGGTGTCGGCTTTAACACAGGAAATCACATAACTAAATTGCGACGGGCCTCTATAGGTGTAGCGTTGAGACAGCACAGCTCCAGCTCCAATTTCGGAGACATCCACTTCCAAAACATAAGGTAGATTGATACCTGGATGAATCAGCACCAGGGTGCAAGAAATGTTACTTTCTGGATTTCTATTTTACATTCCACTTTCACATACAGTCTGTGAGACCCGAGGCATTGCAATACTGTCAAGATTCAGCCCCAGCCCTGCAAACTGCCAGACGTGGCCACCCCTTTAAGAGGTCTGCCTGGAGTAGAACTCCTCTCCACAGTTTGCTGTCTTGTTTATTTGTGTCTGTATTTTATGTACCTTTGCCCTCTTTCCCTTATACATCTGAGGATCTCAGCTCCTCACTTCATCCCCTGTGCGTCTTGCCTTATTGCCTATCCTTTGTGGCATCCTGTACCATGTATGCATGTCTCACTGTGTATATAATCAATGTGCTGTGTATTTCTGTTCAGCGGTGTTTGGTTATGCTATTACCTTGCCTCCCTCACCTGAAACCTAGACCACTCACACCTGACCTAAAGAACATGCTTTATATCCAGTGGTGGAACTACCAGGGTCGCCCTGGCGTTCTGCCAGTCAGGGGGGGCCCAGGGGGTGCCGAGCGGTTGCTGAAAACGACCGCTCGGCACCTCTTGGGCCCCTCTGACTGACAGAATTCCAGGACTCCTCTGCTCGCCGCCGCCGGCCTCAGCGCTGCCCACACTGCAGTGTGGGGAGCGTGAGGCGTCTGTCTCGGGTGCTGGCGCTTCACGCCCCGGCATATGACGTCATATGCCGGCGCTCATCAGTGAAGCCGTGCGCAGCGAGACAGAAGCCTCGCGCCCCCACCACAGGTAAGTGACCTACAAAGGGGGGTAGGGAGGGAGTGGATAGATCGTTAGAAGGGGGGTAGGGAGGGAGAGGGTAGATCGTGAGAAGGGGGGTAGGGAGGGAGAGGGTAGATCATGAGAAGGGGGGTAGGGAGGGAGAGGGTAGATCGTGAGAAGGGGGGTAGGGAGGGAGAGGGTAGATGGTTTGGGGGGGGGCCTTAACAGATTCTCGCACCGGGGCCTGAGGTTTCTAGTTACGCCCCTGTTTATATCCCTGCCTCCCAGTAACAGAGTTGTGAGTTCATTAAGTTCTTTGGAGCCACAGTTCATGCCAGACTCTGGATCTGTCTATTAGATTTACCTGCCTGCCTGCCTGCCTACCTGCCTGCCTGTTACCTCTTTGACCCGGACTGCCTTTTGGATTTACCCTTTTGCCAGCCTGTTACCTGTTTGACCTGGACTGCCTACTGGATATCCCCTTTTTGCTTGCTACCTGTCCCAGACCCCTTTTAGATAGTTACCTGGACTTTTCTACCTTCATACTCCCCAGCAGTCTGTATGCATGGTATGCATGATATGCCTCCAGCTCTTCTACTTATGGTGAGATGTCTGCTTTGCTTTGTGTAATATACCTATAACCAAACATTCCCCTTGTGTCATTTGTGAAGTGTGTTTCTATCACTGCGTTCTTACGCTAATGCTCTCTGGACTCCAACATCCAGTTAAGGGCTGCAATATGATGAGCCTGACAACTAATTTTACATACCGTATTGGCTCGAATATAGGCCGCACTTTTTCCCCCCACTTTAAGTCTTTAAAGTGGGGGTGCGGCCTATATTCGGGGTCTAGCGCCCGACGCCCGGGACATACAGTCCCGGGCGCCGGACAGGCAGCGGGGTTAGGATACAGATCCCCCGCAGCGGTGCAGGGGACCTGCATCCTACTCCCCGATACGCTCAGACAGCCTCCCCTGCCAGCACTTCCCACGGGGGGGGGTGCCGGCACGGGAGGTTGTCTAAGCGCATCGTCCGCACGATGCGGTTTACCACCCCCCCCGGGACTTACCGGAGCAGACTCCCGGGTGTCTTGCGGGGCCGGCGGGGGACATCTACGCAATACGCGTATACAACTTCCGGTACCGGCACATCCAGTGCCGGCACCGGAAGTTGTATTGCGTAGATGTCCCCCGCCGGCCACGCAAGACACCCGGGAGTCTGCTCCGGTAAGTCGGGGGGGGGTCAGAGGAGGACAGTGGTAGCATATCTCGGGGAGGGAGGACAGTGGCAGCATATCTCGGGGGGGGGCAGAGGAGGACAGTGGTAGCATATCTCGGGGGGGGGCAGAGGAGGACAGTGGTAGCATATCTCGGGGGGGCAGAGGAGGACAGTGGTAGCATATCTCGGGGAGGGAGGACAGTGGCAGCATATCTCGGGGGGGAGGACAGTGGTAGCATATCTCGGGGAGGGAGGACAGTGGCAGCATATCTCGGGGGGGGGACAGAGTGGCAGCATGTTTTTTTGGTGCTTTTTTAAAGAAAAAAACTTTTTCTTTAAAAAAGCACCAAACTTTTAGGGTGCGGCCTATATACGGGGGCGGCCTATATCCGAGCCAATACGGTATATTGGCTACGTATAAAATAACGAATTGTAAAAAATTACGAAAACAATCTTCGATAAATTACTGGGAGAAAGTGGGAGTATTACAAACTCCAAAAAGCATAACCGTATATTCATAATGTCCAGATTGAGTACTAAAGACAATCTTCCATTCATCCTCTTGATGGATTTGGACTAAATTCTGTGTTTCATGAAGACCCATGACACTTGGTCTGGAGAGTTTGAGCAAACCGATCCATTGTGTGGTCAAGAAGTGCTTTACGGGGAGACATATTTTGGCCTATCTCAGCGGGATCCATGATGGTCCTTTGTCACGACAAGGATAAGTGTAAGAACCTATAGCTGAGGATGGAACTTGGAACCACAGGAACAACTGGACCAGTTGCTGGAGTGTGTCTAGTCTGATAAGGAGTAAGGAATGTCTGCAGCCGAACAGCAAGCAGGAGCCGTGCCAGAACCAGTGCAGGAGGACGACGAGAGCCAAACCAGAAGACAGGACAAGGCGGGTCATGTCCAGTGTAGGACAACATCAGAACCCCATCAGGAACCACAAACCAAGTCACAAGAACTATGCAGAAAAGACACCACCCAAAGGCAATGTCAGAATGTAGACGAGGGTTTAAATATCTTTCTTCTGGGTTCATCCAAGCTCAGGAAGGGATGTAACCGGTTAATAGACCTAGCAGTGACATAATTTGCATGCATGCTAACACCAGATCTGCACATGCGACACATAGCAGTCACATGGATGTCTACCAAGAGTTAGTCCTGGACATGGCCTAGTAACAAATGAAACAAAGGGGGGGGGGGGTGCAGTTCGTTGCAGGACTCTCACGACAGTCAAGGCAATTCAGTTATAACTAACAATTCAGTATTCGGTTGCAGAGTGTAAGTGTGTATAAGATGTTTTCCCCAATAGGGGTAATCTTATATTCAGGCCTTTTTCTCTTTTTCTTTAAGATCCAGTTTGGATTTTTTTTTTTATAAGCAGGGTCATCGTCAAGCAAATACGGTCTCATTACCTAAACCAGGAACCTAACCCGAAGACAAGTTTTAAATATTTTAGTCCCCTTAGGATCTACCTCTACGTCTTTAAAACTTGTGGCAAAAAGCCTATTAGGACTTCCAGCCATGTTCTGACTTTGTTGTGGCGGTAGGGACAGCCTGGACTCTCCCTTGTTGGCACAAACGAGCATCAATGGCTTTCTGCCGACTGATTGTGTGAAAGGGCAATTGTCACGAGAGCTGGTACACTCTCATTCAAGAAATGCCAATGAAGCAATCAGCTAACTTGAGGACATGGGAACCTCAGCAGGTCTTTTCCCTGACAAAATATATAATAATCTCCAAAGTGTACTGAGCTGCGGTTCTATTACCCTGTTTTACCTCTGCTATTTTAGCCTCAGCTGCCACTTTTCTCCCTAGAGACTCAAACACAGCTCTGAAAGTGGCAACACATTCATGTTCATTGTCAAAAAGAGGGACATTGTGGTTGCGCAACAGTGTTGCCCATGCCTAAGCCCCATTCTTCACATGAGTAATCATAAAGGTAACCCTGGAAGCTTGGCTACTATAAATCTGAGGCTGCATATAGAACTGCAGGTAACATTTGTAAAGAAAGCCTCTGCATTTATTGGGAATACCTCCGTAACGTTCAGGGGGCTTTAATCTGAGAGCACAAGTGTGTTTCCCAGTGGACTATAGCAACAAAAATAGGGGGTTAAGGGATGCTGCAGCAGCATTCCCTGTAAATCTAAAATGCTTCCATCATTTTCTCTTGGTAACTGTAGACTGTATGTGAAAGGAAGTGTGGACATGGTCTGCTCTTGTCTGTCTTGGTGTATATTGAGGCGAGAAACCTGAATTCATAAGTATGGCCTATTCTAGGGAAACAAAGTTTTTAAAACTGGATACTCAATCAAGAGGTATACGTAAATATTGGTACTGATATGCACCAATAACAACCCCTCAACCCCGGTTGAGTACTTCGGTAGGTGTGGCCGCCTGGACTTAGTAGTGAAACAAGCAGGTTCAGAAACATTAAATTCTTAACTGAGAATTTATTTTCCTTTTCACTTCCCAGTAGCAAATGAGAGATGGCTCTGCCTATCCGAATGGGGCAGGAAAGATTTAAACCCCCAGAACCTCCCCCTTACCAACAGTGCATAAAAAAGACCAAATACGGAAAAAACAAAAAGCCATTATTTAGGGAGGGCAACAAAATTGCTACCCTCCCAGTAGCATATGAGATACAAAAAAGACACTCAGGGAGGGAAAGAAACAACGGACTCCAAGACTCTACCGAACTTGGCATCATCTAGACCGGCAGGCTGCAGACGATAATGCTTGACAAAGGTATGAACACTCTTCCAAACAGCAGCTTTGCAAATTTGCTCAATAGGAACTCCAGCAGCCTCAGCCCAAGATGTTGCGTCCACCCGGGTGGAATGAGCCTTGAGACCAGAGGGAGGTTCTTTATCAGCAACTTTGTAGGCTTCAGAGATAGCGGAGATCAACTATCTAGCTATAGAGGACCTTGTAACGCTAAGACCCTTTCTTGTTCCGGAAAAGGAAAATAACTAATCTGAAGATCTTCTCCATGGAGTAGTCTTCTGTAGGTAAAACTTCAAACACCTGTGCACATCCAAGCAATGGAGCCGGCGTTCCTTGTCATTCATAGGGTGAGGACAAAAGGCCGGAAGGACAATGTCTTGATGGAGATGAAAAGGCGACACGACCTTAGGATGAAACTCTGATGGAGTACGGAGAATGACCCTATCCTCAAAAATTTGGAGATAAGGAGTTAAAATGGAGAGAGACTGGATCTCGGCTATTCTTCTAGCTGATGTTAAAGCTATTAACAGAACCAACTTCCAGGTGAGAAAGTTGATCGGGATATCTTTGAGGGGCTCAAAAGGAGGAGTAGTTAGGCTAGATAAAACTAAATTCAGGTCCCAGGAGGGCACCAGAGGCATCTTGAATGGACGAAGTCTAGAGATGGCTTTCATGAAATGAGAGATCCAAGGGTGCACAGCTAAATGTTCCCTTGATAGTGCGCTAAGAGCTGCCACATGGACCTTCAGGGTGGCTGGAGATAGACCATTATGAAAACCAGCTTGGAGGAAATCTAGGATGTTGCTGATGGAGACATTATCCTGCTGGAGCTGTCTGATAGCACACCAGGAGGAGAAGGACTTGCAAATCTTCTCATACTGGAGATTGATAACTTGCTTCCGGCTCTTCATCAGAGATTCATCCACCTTCGGAGAGACCACCCTGAATTAATCTCTCCCTCTCAGGAGCCACGCTGACAACTTGAAGTATGCAGGGTTCGGGTGCAGAACAGGCCCTTGATGGAGCAGGTCCGGCTTGTTCCCCAACTTCTTCGGAGGCTCTATGGACAGACAGATTAACTCTGGGTACCAAATCCTTTTGGGCCAGTCGGGAGCTATCAGGATCACCCAGCATCTGTCTCTTTTGATCTTCCGGAGTGTCCAGGCTCCATTCTCCTTGAAAGATGTTCTGCTGAGGAAATCTGCAGTAATGTTCTCCTTTCCAGGAATGAATACGGCCGAAAGGTGGGAGAGATGGAACTCGTCCCGCTTCCCGATCTTCTGAAGAAGAGCGCCCAATTGCTTGTTCAGGAAAGCCACCACTGTGCGATTGTCTGACAGAACTTTCACTGCTTTTCCCCATAACCACAATTGCCAAGAAAGGATCGCCTTCCAGACTGCCAGAAGTTCCAGCACATTGACATGAAGATGAAGTTCCTGGTTTGACCAAAAACCCTGTCTGAATTCTTCCTCCAACGTGGTTCCCCAACCGGATAAGCTGGCGTCTGTAGACACTACTGTCCAAACAGGCTCGGTCCAAACCAGACCTGAATTCAGTCATCTGTGGGAAAGACGAACGCTGGCTGGAATGACAACCTTCCTTAAAAGGGCTGGAATGGATCGATCCCATGTCCTCAGTATGAAACACTGTAGTGGACGGATATGAAGAAGGGCCCATGCCAGGGCAGGCCTAGTAGACACCATTAACCTAGAAGGCACATGCCTCAGGCTGAAGAGGCGTCTAGATAAAATTAAACGCAAAAGGCTGGTAATATTCTGAATCTTGTCCCCTGGCAGGAAGCTCTATTGACAGCGAGTATCCAGGATAAACCCCAGGAAAGAAATCTGGTAAGAAGCAGACGGGATTTTTGAAAATTGATAATCCATCCCAAATCCTCAAACAGGCAAACAGTCCTATGAATCTGGTGGGAGAGAGGATCTGGAGAGCTTGCTGCCTGAAGCCAGTCATCTAAATAAGGACCACCATGATTCAGTTTGGTGAAGACCCTTGGAGCTGAAGCGAGACCAAAAGGAAGAGCCTAGAACTGGAAATGAAGAGTCCCTTTCATAGACGGAATGGCCACCCGAAGAAACTTCTGCGACTCCTGTCTGATGGGAACATGAAGATAGGCATTCTGAAGATCGAGAGTAGCGAGAAAATCTCCTCTGGAAAGAAGTTATATGGTGGACTTGATAGACTGCATACTGAACTTCCTGTAAGCCACAAAACAGTTGAGAAACTTGAGATCTAGGATGAGTCTGAAGTCTCCTGATGATTTGGGAACAACAAAGATGTGGGAGTAAACACCTCTTCCTCTTTGGTATGGAGGCACAGGGATCAATACTTGCTTTGTCACGAACTCCTGAACAAGGTCCCAAAGTGCCATTCTCCTGAATGGATCCACAGGAGGGAGAACTGACAAGCTCCAGACTGTACCCTCTGGAAATGATGCCCAGGGTCCAGGCGTCCGAACAAGAAAAGAGCCCATTGATGAAGAAAACTCTTCAGGTTGCCCCCTACTACAATGTTTCTGGCGTCATGCTTTCTTTGAACCCCCGTGCTCCTGTTTAGAGGAGGAAGGTCTGCCTCTACCACAGAAAGGCCGAAATCTGGAACCATAGGGTCTGGCCTGGAATCCTGACCTCTAGATTCCCTAAACGGGTTGGGATGAAAACATGACAGAGGTTTACGTTTAGGCAAAAAATACTTGTAACTCCTTCCCGAATAGTTATTTTCCAGAGAAAGGTATCCTACACAAATGGTGCTTGGAGGCTGAGTCTGCTGAAGAGGGCAGAGGCCCTAGCAGCCATATGGACGGATTCCATAGCAGAAATCAAGAAAATCAGCCGCACTCTTTATATCTGAAATGCCTGGGTGAACCTCTTCTTCTCCTGCACCCCTGCTGGAGCCACAAGCGCATAGCCATGGCCACTGAAGCCGCCGCAATTCCTGGTTTAAATATAGCTGCTGAAGCTTCAAAAGATCTCCTAGCTGCTGCCTCTGCCTTCCTATCCATGGAATCTGAAAAATGAGAGGAATCCTCCAAGGGAATAGCAGATCTTCACTCCTTGAAATCAGAAATAGACTCCTCTCTGGATTTCAAGCACGATGAACAAAATTTCCTAGAGGCGTCAGACATAGTAGCTTTGCAATTTTTACAGGCAAAATGCTTTGTCTTAGAAGTAGCCTTTTTAGGAGCTGGAGATTCTTCAGGGAGGTCTGGCTTATGTAGCAACATCCTGATAACAAAGGACAGGAGGCTGTTAAAATATATAAAAAAAACAGAAGCAGAAAAAACTCCCATGGACTCATAACCTTACTTGGGCTAAGAGGACAAAACACAGCAGAGCAGAATAAACCAGGATGCCAGGACTCTTCATCAGAAGCCAAGTACAAACCAACAGCAGTGTAAGCAAATAAATAGAAAAACCTAACTAGAAGCGTGGGAAAATTCGAATCAGAACCACAAAAATCTCTTCTGACCCGAGAGCTGTTTCCTGCTGCTGAAACGCTGACCTCAGACGCCCCCTGACAGCCTGTGACGAAAACCAGTAACGCGTCATGGGGTGGATCTGCCGCAAGCGCCGACAGAGAGAAGAGGAGTCCCAGCGTCCAAAATGGAACAGTCAAAGTAGACAAGGTGAAAAGGGTGGCATCCAAGGAGTAATATAAGGAAACTTAATTAAGGGGAGACTCCCTAGTGAGTGAGTAATGAGGCCTAAGCAACAAGGAATGCAAAAAAAAAAAAGTTTATATTTGGAGTGGTGCCTAAGAAGTTGTTGGTCAGCACGGTGATATTAGCAACCCGTGGGCACTCACTGAAGGCCCACTACTGACGTAACAAGTTTGTGTCATACTTATGAACAAAGTGGGAGATATAACGATTAAGAATAACAGGGAAAATGGTTTGTTCGTGAGAAAAGAGGCATCTAAAAGCTGATATGATACTTTCATTGTATAATAAGGGGCAGCAAAACCAACGAATTGAAGATATGTTCATTAAGACTGCTGCAAGTATAAATTATATCCCCATACAACAATGGCCCAGCATAAGAAATAATTAAGAGTTTTAACTAGGCATCGTAACAGGAGAAAACCTGCATGGTATGAATCTTACAGCAGCTTTTGTATTACTAATATACCCTATATCCGTACAAAACTTACATTACTGTGATAAAAGAAAGAGCTGTGCTTTTCTTGGGAAACATTCTTCATCTATATCTATATCCATTATATATATCTATAACCATTATATGAGCATTCCCAAACCCGATCACATTTGGCTAAATGGCTCATTTTTGCACTAGACAAGTCATTTGTCAAAACAATATTTACCTGCTTCTTCCTCTCCCAAAGCTTGTACTGTGAATTCAGGTAACTTTCGTATGAGTCGTGTTGGCTCTTGATAATCTGGTCCCAGCGGGAATATCCTTTCGTAAGTGGAACTGGACTCTTGCTCACTTGCTGATACAGAGTCATGCAGAGTCATGCGATTGGCATTGTACATACTGGAATCACTTGGAAGTGACAAACTTACTGTCAGCTCTTCATCCAACATCCGTCGGGACGCCTATAAAAAAGAGAGTCAGCAGGCTTTTTGCTGCAACAAGCAATACCAACATGAGGAAGCAATAAAAGCATGTTAACCACACTGGCACAATGCCATATTTTATGCACTGAGAGAGGCATAAACAAATAAAAAATTTAAACAAATAATGCATATTGTAACCAAATGAAAAGATTATTTTAGTAATTTCAAATTTACTGTACCCATTTTGTATCATAAATACCGTATTTGCTCAATTATATGATGACCCTGAATATAAGACTACCCTATAGGAAAAAAGTTTTACTAGTAAATATGAATTCACATGTAAACTATTTTTTCATATTTAATAAAACTATGATTGAGATTTTTCTGTTTTTCTTTTCTTTTATTTGCCACTCTGCCCCGGTTATGCACATCTGCCAGCCCCAGGTATGCACATCTGCCACCAGATATGCCTTATACCCCCTATATGCCACTATGCCCCCCTGACATGCATTCTAACCCCCTATTGGCCACTCTCCCACCCAGATATGCCTTTTAACCCCCTATATGCCACTCTGCCTCCAGAAAGCCATTCAACCCCCCCATGCCACTCTTAAACAACCCCCCCCCCGACTTACCAGTGCATTCATTTACTTGTGACCTGTGCTTCAGACTCCCTGGTGTCTAGTGGGGCAGCCGGTCTGTGCGATGCAGACCTCCGCTGCTGCTGGCCAGTACTGCCGGCAGCAGCAGAGGTTGTCTGTGTGCATCCTGTAAACGTTCACCGGCTGCGGGATGCGCACAGACAACCTCCGCTGCTGCCGGCACTTCCGCCAGGGCTTCTATGGTGGAGCACCGGAAGGTCATGTGATGCTGGCTCTCCGTCATAGAAGCCCCCAGAGGAAGTGCTGGCAGAGGCTGCCAGAGAGTAGGATCCAGGTCTTAGTAGTCAGACCTCTATTTGAGGTCTGATTAGAAGACGACCTTGAATATAAGACGAGGGGTATTTTTCATTTTTATAAGAACCTTGTTTTATAATCTAGCAAATACGGTAAATATCCAAAAAAGATTCACACATTACAGTTACAGATTTGAAGTTAATATATTTTAATACTGATCCTTCAAATAGAATTATGACATTAATGTTCAGTTGATTTTCTATGAGCCATGTCTGTTTACACAGGCTTTCTACTTGACTACCCAAATCAGTATTGGATTAGAACTTTTTTGGTATTTGCAAAATGCAATGCATTTTAATGTTTCACACTTACCTTTTCAAGCATCTTCTGCCAAAATTGTCGCCAAAGAATAATAACAATAATTGCCACAAGGATGAAAATGATGGCGACTAAGCAGCCAATAAGAATACGGGTATTGCTGTCATCTACCTTCAATGTTGGATCTGTGGGAGTAGATTTTCAGATAATGTTATTGAGCATAACCTTTACAAGAAGATAAGAATAATATTATTGACAACTTTAATAACCTTAACATATAAAACTGCTCAAGTCTGTTGTGAAATAAAGTCTGTCCTTACAGCTGAGCATCAGCCTCTTATGAACATGCAGCACATGCACAGCTTGGTAAGCCTAAACGTCATGTAAGTGTACTTGGTGTGGGCTCAAATACTTTAAATGATCTTCCAGGTTCTGGAGCTTTTTATTGGTATAGGCCCTTGAGAGGTTCACTCTGTCAGCACTCTGTCTCACTAAACCAAGTAATAAGCTACTTCATAAGACTGGTTTCTAACTTTGATGGCAAATAAGAACCATTCGGCCCATCTAGGCTGCCCATTTCCTGATGTCGACTCAGACTTGGTATTTCTTAGATCCAGAATAGCTTTATACCTATTCCATGCATGTTCGAATTCCCTCACTAGATTAAGTATTGCTGAAAATTAGAGTTCCAACCCTGATTTGTAAAAAAATTACAACATATTCCGTAAGGGTAATCCTCTGCTCAAGCAGAGAATATCAAGGAATCCTTTTGAAAGGCTTGGACCTAATAGTTCTTAATCAGAGGGTTTCAAACCCCAGTAATGTAGGGGAGATAAATGGGGAGATGGGGGTTGACCAAAATGAGAGGTCTCCACAATCCTCTGGTAAAGTTTGAGGTGGGGAAGCAGATGATGATAGCAAGGATGGCAGGCTGGCAGGGAGGATGGGAGCTGGAACCTTTGATAGTGCTTGAGAACTAAAGGAAGGTATTGTGTCCTCTCATTTTAATTTGTATATCTAGTTTAAAGTTTTGTTCAAGGACTCTAAATAAAACAATAAGCTTGTCAGGCACCGTCTTGTACCTGTGGTGTTAAGGGAGGAGCCCAATATGCAGGGGTGACTAGAAATCCAAAAATCAAAGTCAGTAGGTAAACCGAGGTCAAAGTTCAGGCAGCAATCAACAAGCAAAGTCTGTAGGTAATCCGGCGTCAAAGTTCAGGCAGCAATCAACAAGCAAGGTCAGTAGGTAATCTGAGGTCAAAGTTCAGGCAGCAATCAACAAGCAAGGTCAGTAGGTAATCCGAGGTCAAAGTTCAGGCAGCAATCAACAAGCAAGGTCAGTAGGTAATCCAAGGTCAAAATTCAGGCAGCAATCAACAAGCAAGGTCAGTAGGTAATCCGAGGTCAAAATTCAGGCAGCAATCAACAAGCAAGGTCAGTAGGTAATCCGAGGTCAAGTTCAAGAAGGTCAAGTTCAGGGAACAATCAAATAGGCAAGGTAACTAGGTCACAATAGAGACAGGAGCACAGAACTGAAGACACTCTGTAGGGCACAGAACATATCAGAATATCTGAGCACCGACATGATGATGTTCAGGTGTTTTATTGGGATCTCAGGCGTGACATCATGCATCACGCCTGAAGATCCGCCCATTGTACAACCCCTCATAATGTTAGGTGAGGGAGCCCCTCCTGTATAAAAAGCCTCTGTTCCGCCCAAACTGTCTCTTTCCCCACGGTCTGCAGAGGGGGTGGTTTAGGAGCAGCATGCTACAGTGCCGCCCCCCACCATCCCGCGAGGACACGAGGGGGGGAGCTCTGGAGGACAAAGCCTGCGAAGGACGCCGCCGCTAAACGGACTGACACCCCGCCATTCGCCGGCGCCTTCCCCTTCGGAGGTGGGCTGCGGGAGCAAAGAATGTCTCAATAGATAACTCAGACTCATACCAACTCATCCATGTTAAGATGGAACATTTCCACAATGAAAACTAACAAAGTTCTGGCGACATGAATCTCAGACAAATTAATCTATACAATTGATGGGCATAGAACAGTATTTGTTTTATGCTTTTCAAATAAATAAATTGAATTAGGTTAATTTCCCACTGAACAAGCCCAAGATTCCTAATGCATGTACACAAAGCTGATTTTACAATTGGTATCATCTAGGACCTGGTTTAAAGCTGAGTAAAACAAATGTAGCGGTTAGTTAAAGTATGGAGTTAGTTAAGTATAAAATTGTGATTAAAGGGTAAGGGGATTAGAATTTGTATTCAGGATTGATTAGCAGTGCTGCAGAGGAAATAGCACATACCAAAATCAGAGTATAGAAATCCTGCCAATAGAAGATAATCCTTATGAAAAGTTTGTGTAGACAACTTTTTTGTTTCTTGATTTTCTTTAGCTATCTTGTGAAACTGTTAATCTGTCCCCAATCCAATTAATTATCCTTCTATTCCACAGGTACTCTCTGAAATACTAGAAAACACCACAGTGACATAGTTGCACCTTCATGGTGTACAGGGTAAGGGCCAATGTGCCTGTTTTTCATCTGTACATACCATATGTGGCTGGAACACTAGCTGATTGTGGAGGGATCATTGAATTGTTGTACATAGCAGCATCTAATGAAACAAACAAAAAAGGGTATTTTATTATTATTATTATTATTATCTTTTATTTATATAGCGCTAACAATTTACACAGCGCTCAATACAATACATATATTCAAGGGGTATGACAAGCTGAGAATTGACGGACTAAGACAAACCGATACATTAGGTGGACAGAGCCCTGCTCGCAAGCTTACAATCTTAAGGGAATGGGGTGACAAACATAAGGCACAGAGAAAGGGTGAGAGGTAGTTTGGTGGTTGTATCAGTGACAAGGAAGTTCTAGCAGCTAAGATGGTATGCTTCTCTGAAGAAGTGAGTTTTAAGATGTTTCTTGAATGTTGGGAGGGAGGGTGAATGCTGAAGGTCCGGTGGAAGTAGATTCCAGAGATATTGGGCAGCCCGAGTGAAATCTTGTAGACGGAAAGGGAAGAGGTGATAAGTGAGGGGGAGAGCCTTAGCCCATGGGAAGAGCATAAGGATCGAGTAGGAGAGTATTTGCTTATGAGGCCAAAAATATATGGAGTTATGGAGGGCCTTATACGTTAGTACCAGGATTTTTTAATTTTATTCTAAAGGTAATAGGGAGCCAGTGGAGGATTTTACAGAGTGGGGAAGAAGAGGAGCGGAGTGCAAGGAAGATAAGCCTAGCAGCAGCATTTATGACAGACTGCAGAGGAGAAAGTCAACCAGAAGTGAAATGCCAACCAGAAGAGTGTTGCAGCAGTCAAGACGGGAAATAAATAAGTGAATCAACCAGAGTTTTTGTGCATTCTTGGCTGAGGAATGGGTGGATGCGAGAGATGTTTTTTAGGTGCAAGCGGCAGGATCTGGCGAGGGACTGAATGTGATGGATGAAGGAGAGGTTTGAGTCAAGGATGACCCCCAAGGCATCGAGCCTGGTTAGTGGGAGAGATAGTCGTGTTGTTAATGGTGATAGAGAATTCAGGTAGTGGAGTGGAGGAAAGATAATGAGTTCCATTTTAGAAAGATTAGGTTTCAGGTAGTGTTGTGACATCCATGAAGAAATAGCAGACAAGCAGTTGGTAATACAGGGCATGAGAGATGGAGAGAGATCAGGAGAAGAAGCATATAGATGATATTGGAGGCCAAATGAGTTGATTACAGGGGAGGGCTGGCAGCCTAAGGCCTGGGGGGCAAGTCTAGTCAACTGGCCCATTGCACCATCAAAGCGACTGCGAGCGACATTGAAAGAGTGCCTAATGAAATTAAAGTGGCCGGCGTGCAAACACCGCATGCCTCAGCTCTTCATCACACCCCTTTTAAGACGTGGGAAGAGGAGCTGAGGAATGGCCATTGGGTCTGACAGCCGCATGATGCAGGGGCGTACCTAGAGTATTTGGCACCTGTGGCAGACCCTGTATGTGGCACCCCCCCACACACACACACACTGCATAGTTTCTATGGTTAGGCAAACATTGACAGGGGTACAGCATATTTGTTCTCATTATATACTTAGGGATTACGCAGCACCACCGTCAATGTGTGCCTATACATTGAGCCAGACACTGACAACCCCTATCACTATATACTAAGCCAAACATTGATGTGGTTTACCACTTTAGTGACTGGCATAGTATATAGTAGTGATGCACCGAAATGAAAATTCTGGACTGAAACTAAAAATTCAGCATTCACTTGGCCAAAACAGAAAAAAAAAACCAAAAAACAACAACTTTAAAATACTTTATTAAAAGTAACACCAAAATTAGACAAACAAATCAACAATAATATTAACACATATACATATTTATATATATATATATATATATACATATATATACATATATATACATATATATAACAACAATCACAATCCTATCATGCCCAGGTTCTAGCATGTGCTGGCTGACTTAGCATGATAGGAGTGTGATTGCTGTTTGCAATTATATATATATCAATATATATATATTAATACTGTCATTGAATTATTCTGTCCAATAAAAGTGTTAACACACCGAAGTTGGACCAAAAAATAATTTATAACAGCAATCACACTCCTATCATGCCTAGGCAGCCACTACATGCTGGAATCTGGGCATGAAAGGAATGTGATTACGGACTCCCTATGCCAAGCTATCCCCCAACACTTACATATCCATGCTATCTGAAACCCTCATTCACAAACATTCAGCATTACACCCATCACTCTCACACACTTACATTCAGCATAACACCCATCACTCTCACACACTTACATTCAGCATAACACCCATCACTCTCACACACTTACATTCAGCATAACACCCATCACTCTCACACACTTACATTCGGCATAACACCCATCACTCTCACACACTTACATTCAGCATAACACCCATCACTCTTACACTTACATTCAGCATAACACCCATCACTCTCACACACGTACATTTAGCATAACACCCATCACTCTCACACACTTACATTCAGCATAACACCCATCACTCTCACACACTTACATTCAGCAAAACACCCATCACTCTCACACTTACATTCAGCATAACACCCATCACTCTCACACACTTACATTGAAACTGGAGGCGTGCCGGCATGGTGGCACCCCTCAGATGAGCGGCAGCCGGGGCGGACCGCCCCCCTCCCTCCCCCGCCAGGTACGCATGACGGCCGCATTCAATCCTGCTCGCGGCCGCTTAGTTTTTAACTTTGCGGCCGCAGCCGCATTGAATGTCTGTCTGCCGGTCGTCCGTCCGGCCCACCGGCCCGGATTTAGGGCGGCCTGGGGGGCAATTGCCCCCCTGCCCCCCGGCCCAGCCCCTGGTTGATTAGTTTGCTAAGAGATGAAGTATAAAGAGAGAACAGAACAGAGCCAAGGACTGAACCTTGGGGGACACCGAAAGTGAAAGGGGTGATGATGTCTTGAGAGAGAAGCTGACAGAGAATGAACGGTTAGACAGATATGAGAAGATCCAAGAGAGAGCTGTATCTCAAATGCCTGTAGAAGCAAGTGAGTCAAGAAGAAGGTGGTGAAGGTGGTATCAAAAGCAGCAGAGAGATCCAATAGTATTAGAATGGAGAAGTGACCTTTTGCTTTGGCATAGAGCAAGTCATTGGAGACTTTTGTTAGAGCTGTTTCAGTAGAGTGAAGGGGTTTGAAACTGTAGAGGGTCAAGGAGGGAATTAGAGGAGAGGAAGTTAGTAAGGCAATTGTACACAACCTGTTCAAGCAACTTGGGAGTAAAAGGGAGCAGAGAGATAGGGCGGTAGTTAGTTTTTTAGAATGGGTGTAATGCTTGAAGGCTGTTGGTACAGTTCCAGACGATAGGGAAAGATTAAATAGGTGGGTAAGTAATGGACCAAGGGATGGACATAGAGACTTTGTGAGATGTGATGGGATGGGGTCAAGGGGACAGGTTGTTGGGTGAGAGGAACAAAGAAGAGTGCATCTCTTCTTCAGTTGTACGGGAAAAGACAGTTAGTATGTGATGAGTGGGTGGTGTAGGAGGGGGTTGCACAGAAGAGAGGTCTTGTCTAATAGTTTCGATCGTGTCTTTGAAGTGGGTAGCAAGATCTTGGGCTGTGAGAGAGGTTTGTGGTGTGGGTATGGAGGGACAGAGAAGGGAGTTGTAGGTAGAAAAAAGGTGTCGCGGGTTGGAAGAAAGGGAGGATATGAGAGTCGAGAAGTAGAGCTGTTTGGCGACACAGAGGGCAGAGTTGTAGGTGTTAAGCATGAATTTATAGTGAGTAAAGTATTTGCTGGATTTGTATTTCCTGAGGTAGCATTCAGCCTGCGGCAGCACGTCTGAAGAAAGCGTGTGGTCTTGGTATGCCACGGTTGGCGTTTCAATTGTCGGGGGTAACATATAGTAACTGGAGCTATGCTGTTTTGTTAGGGGTTAGCACTGGAGAAAAGGTTAGAAGGTGGTGGTCAGACAGGGAAGGGAGAGATGGAGAAATCTGAAAGGGAGCATGATCTGGAGAAAACCAGATCAAGTGAGCGTCCAACAGTGTGTGTAGGGGAATCAGTCCATTGAGAAAGACCAAAAGAGGATGTCTGGGAGAGGAATTTGGAGCTAGCAGAGTTGTTAGATATGTCAAAAAGAATGTTAAAATCACCCATAAGACAGGGGATTTAAGAAGAGAGGAAGAAGGGGAGCCAGGCAGAAAAGTGGTCAAAGAACTGTGAGGTAAGGCCTGGAGGGTGAAATATTACTGCAATTTGAAGAGAGAGTGGAGAAAAAAAGACAGATTGTGTGAACCTCAAGGCAACAGAATGAGAGGGAGGGCTTGGTATATGCTGGAAGGTGAATCAGGCCTAGGAGTGTGGCTGAAATGTAATCCTCCAAAGGAGAATGCAGCAGAGGAGGTAGTATCATGGGTGGGAATCCAGGTTTCAGTAAGTGCTAGGAGGTTAAAAGCATGGGAGAGAGAAAGGTCATGTATACAAGCGAGTTTGTTGCATACTGAGCAAAATAAATGAATAAATGACATATTATAAAAATGCATGCCAACGCTTTTGAGAAAACTCCCCTAATGTGACTGTACCACGTGTTGGCAGATGAATGATAATTTCACATATGGGGTCGATCTTAGGTTCCTGTTTCATAAGCACTACCGGACATGTACACACTACTAAAAATACTCAAAAAAATAAACCTCATATTTTTTTGAGTATTTTTAGTAGTAGTAGTGGTTACCCAAGTCTATCTTATTAAAGACATAACTTCTGTATGTCTTTAATAAGATAGACTTGGGTAACTGAGTAACACAGTATGTAATCACATTGTTTTCATTAACGGCTTTAGCTAAGGACCAGGCTGGGTGCTATTTGGGACATCCTTGAAGCCAGCCAATGCAATTTGTCCCCATTAAACCATATATTTTTGAAAACTAGACACCCCAAGGTATTTCAAATGCTGATATTTTATCCCATTCCATGCACTAATTCTACTACCACTTTTTTAAAATACTTTCTGGTACTAATTCATTTTGTGGTCTTTTTATTACACAAATTGTTCTTCGGGTATAAATGTACAGCTCCTGGAATATGTCACTGCCAGCAACATCTCCAGAGTACAGTGGTAGGCATGCATGGGTTTGTTGGGTTGTTTGGGAGTTAAAATTCCCAATTCAGTTTTTTAACTTGGAATTTTGACATTTGGAGGTTCTAACTGGCAGCACCAAAGGAAATGCTGTTTTATACCCTGTATTGATTTGGTATTTATTTTCCTTTCATATTAAAATAAAGGTAATTTTCAGCATGCTTACGTTTTTCAATGATCATAAACAAAAGTTACGGTTAGAATGTATTTGTCCCAACTCATATTATGTAATGGACAATTGTATTTCAGTTTTTCTAGAGCTACAAATACAGTCTAGGTTACAATTCTTCATTCTCTCACTCAGGGTTGTCTAGTAGCTTTAAGTAAAACCGTTTCTACCTTAGTTGTTTTATATATTTTTGAAAAGTAAAATTACCATCCTGTCCACTGTGCCCACAGTAGTAAATGGGGGATTTAATATATATTTATTCAATAACAGAGTTAGGAACTGCATAATAAAATATAGTGGGCCGCTGTGCATTTATCCTTTGCACTTATACTTTCAACAAAATATTATTCCAGGGTATGTTGACAAACCTCTTGCACGTATATAGTAAAAAATAGGCCCTAGTAGAGATTTTAATTAGTGAACCCACCTGTTTTAACCCATATATATATATTAGAACATGTAATAGCATGGCCCAAATTAATTGACATCTCTCCTTTCATTCATGTCTGTTCTTTGCTAAACACCGGAGGCCATTTGCTGATGACACTTGTTGGGAATCTGCCCAATATACTGTATAAAGAAATATTGACTAAATACATAGTATATAGTTACAAAAGAATAGGATTCTTGAAGCAAATTAGTAGCTTTTCTGTTAGTCTGTCCATCTATTAAAAATGTTATAAACACTGTATAAATACACTGACAAGATATACCAACCATCATCAATGGGGAAATCTGGAGTTTTGCAATTGTTTTTCATTACACTGATGATGTGAAATTGTACTAAAATATGTATTTTTTTATTTTAGCCTTCAAAATATTTCAAGCCTCTCAGAAGGCAACAGTGAAAATGCAATACCCTGCCCTCCTCATCTCATTTTCAGAATATCTTACCAGACTGGAAGGTGATCTCACTAAACATCATCCAAAAGTCAGCAAACGAGTATTGACACTTGATTGCTCTAGCCATCCGGTTGTGAAGTTGTACTGTCACATAGCGAGCACTGGGATTGGTATCATCCAACACCAAGACTGATGAAACAGAATTTGTTTCCCATTCATTGGCCTCAGAGCGGAAGAAGCATTGCACCTCCTTGAAGATCTTCACATTTTTGGAGAACATATTGTTGCAGTGAACCTACAATATCACAGAAAAAGCCGCTTCATTAAAGCTACAATGAAAAAGTTGTGGCAGGTACTGAATATATGATTTTGTTTAAAACATACAACTCAAGCACGATCAGAGTTAGTGGATTGCATATACAGGTGAAGAGAACACTAGTTTTCCCATCCTCAATTTCCCAGGAAATGCCAATATTAATTTCAATATAGCAATATAATATTATATTTGCATTGCAAGAAATGGGCCTGAGTTGGGCTTCTACATGTAACAAACCTTCATAGTGGTAAAATTTCGTATTCGGTCAAATTCAAATACGATTTCCACATAACCATTGGAGAAACTTTCATTGCTCCATCCTACATAATCATATCCAGGCCACATATGATACTCGTGTGTCAAAGTGAAGTCATCAAGTCCAGACACACCATCTGTTAGCTGTCCAAGCCCTTCATTCATGCTATTGTAGAAAAAAAATTAACAATTGCTTAAAATAAGAGTAACAATAGTGTTTTATATTCAGCACCACAAGGATTTATCTACAATCTAACTGATTAATCAGATTAAACAAGCAATGTGCATTCTATATACCTAGTGCAGTTTTAAAACAAAAATATCTATCTATCTATACATAAACATTCTTTTCTAAATCTTGTGCGTGGGGACTCACTGGGTTGACTCACATTGACCAGCCTCAAATTATACATGTTTTGTAATTCAAACATTATATACATTAAAATATATGTTTTATATTCTAGCACCATATTGAGAGTGTTTTCGTTTCACGACTAATGGATGCTTGATGCCTGGACAGTACAACTGGACAGTTGTCTCATTATCTTACAGTAGTGTTGTACTTTGCTTCCTACAAGTCTATGGGAATGTTACCTGTAACCAACTGCTCCATCATATATTGAGTCATTCAGATACATGATCTGGCCCTCAGGAAGAAGAAATTGTTGTCCTGATGGAGCATTGTAAGAAACAAGACCATCTAAAATTCAAAGATTCATGTTGTGAAATACACAGGTACATATAGAATCATAGTATTCATTATTGTACAATAAGTTATTGTTAATAATGCTATACTTGGTTGAAAAGACACATTTCTGAGTACATTATTGAAAACAATGTTAAGGAATAAGGATTTGTATGATTTATCCACTTTTGTGTTCTTTCTATTAGTGCAAAACTAGAAGAATCTATATGTCTATAACACTGTAACTAATTGGAGACATTGAGACAGATTTTGTCTGTAATTGGTTGTTTGACCTGTCTTACATCAAGCTTATATCCTGGTTTGCCACATATATTGGGAAAACCAAATTAAATGAATGTGCAAGGACAACTTGAATACTACACAGCAAAATTACTAATACAGGTGGATTTTTAAATACTATATTGTTTATCACTTTCATTGTAGGCAACAGACTGTTGTTGATTTTATTTATGATGCATTATTATTTGCATATTTCATGTGATAATACTAGCATATTTACAATAATTTATGACAGTTTCTTACCTAGCCAGACACAGCCATACAATTCCACCCTCAAACAAACATTCATAGAGTGATCAGTTACAGGGATGAAGCGCAGAAACCTGGCTATAATGGGTGGCTCTAGGTCCTTTAGAACAATATCATATGGGTTCACATTTCCATCAAGAATCTGAAATTAATAAACATTAATCTACAATTACATTTTGATCCAGGATGACTAACATTTGAGCAATAAGATAGAAAATTGTTAAGTAGCGAGCAAATTGTGCATTTTTCAAATATGCATGTTCTTTAAACATTTCCATTACCCTACCTGTCTACCATGTCGGTTCCTCCAGGATATCCAACGAGTACCATCGCGACTGTAGTTGATTTTAAACATTTGAGCAAATTCATTGCCATGTCCTCCAGCATGACGACCTTGCGTACCAACTAGTGTGATAAAATGTAGGACACGCAAGTCAATCTGGAGGAATTCAGTAAGCTCCTCGGGATCGACAGGCATCTCTGGGCACCAAGCTCCATCTCCTTCCTCTGAATCAAGCCTAAATAGACCAGAAGTAGGCATTTTTATTCCATATATCTTTTTAATATATGCATGCATATACTCAGTAGCGTACCTAGCGGGGGGGGGGCGGTCCGCACCGGGTGCCGCTCATCAGGGGGGTGCCAACTTGCCGGCACCCCTCCAGAGACGGAGAGCAATGTCCGCCGCTGGAGGAGAAGGCTCGCAAGGGAGCGGTATCGGAGGTCTTTAACAGACCTCCGGCTCCCTTGAGTGATTTTGAGCCGGTGGATTGGTATGTGTGGAATCTGTGGATTGGTATGTGTGGATTGGTATGTGTGGAAAATGTGGATTGGTAAGTGTGGATTGGTATGTGTGGAATCTGTGGATTGGTAAGTGTGGATTGGTATGTGTGGAATCTGTGGATTGGTATGTGTGGATTGGTAAGTGTGAAATCTGTGGATTGGTAAATGTGGATTGGTATGTGTGGATTGGTATGTGTGGAATCTGTGGATTGGTATGTGTGGATTGGTATGTGTGGAATCTGTGGATTGGTATGTGTGGAATCTGTGGATTGGTAAGTGTTTATTGGTATGTGTGGAATCTGTGGATTGGTATGTGTGGAATCTGTGGATTGGTATGTGTGGAATCTGTGGATTGGTATGTGTGGATTGGTATGTGTGGAATGTGTGGATTGGTAAGTGTGGATTGGTAAGTGTGGATTGGTATGTGTGGAATGTGTGGATTGGTAAATGTGGATTGGTAAGTGTGGATTGGTATGTGTGGAATCTGTGGATTGGTATGTGTGGAATCTGTGGATTGGTATGTGTGGATTGGTATGTGTGGCATCTGGAATGGTAAGTGTGGATTGGTAAATGTGTGAGAGTGATGGGTGTTATGCTGTACCATTTCCAATGTCTTTTTCATTATATAATTATGCTCTAAAGTACATCATAACTCCCATCACTTATAAGTTATTAATTTATTTTTTTCAGCTTTCTTGTTGTTTACAGTTGACATACAGTTTACAAATTGGTGCAATAAATATTCTTGCCAACATAATTTTGTAGATGTCTTTACATTTTGGGGGGGGGGGTGCCACTTACAGGATCCGCCCCGGGTGCCAAATACTCTACGTACGCCCCTGCATATACCTACAGGTCCCACCAAAACACTTGCGGGTGGCTTTTCAGGAGTTGCGGCCAGGAGAGTGGTCAGACAATGTACCTGCGGGTCCTGGTAATTCCACGCACTCCCGCACGCTGCCTTCACGTTGCTCCCTCACAGCGTTTCTTCTCTTGTTCCGCCCAGGAACCCAGTGGAGTCACGTGATTTTACGTCACTTCACGTGACTCTGCTGGGTTCCTGGGCAGAACAAGAGAAGAGGCACTGTGAGGGAGCAACGTGAAGGCAGCCTTGCGGGACTACGCGGGAAATCTGCAGTTCAGGTAAAGGGGTGGGCATGATTAACCACATATGTGGCAGGAGCAGGCGGGTGGGCGGTATGACCTCATATGTGGTGGGAGCAGGCGGGATTGGACACATATGTTGTGGGAGTGGAACACACACATTGCGGGAGCGGGCAGTAATGGACGCAAAATCAGCAGGAGCGGGATTAAAAAAACAGTCCCGCGCAGGGCTCTAGTTGGTAGCATACAATTGCCTAAAATGTCTTTGTATGCTGTACCAAAATGTTGGTGACATGTTGAGAAGGTGGGAGTTCAACAATAAAAACCATGACAAGGGATTGTAGTAGACCACAGAGAAGTGTCTTGGGGGTCTTGGTGGGTGCATAGATTTGGCAGGCTTTTACAAAATCAGTTTGTGTAATCCCTGGGTGAGTGGTGATCTTGGAGTAATGATAAGTGGATAATATCTCTCTCCTGAGATCTGAGGGAACAAACAACTTCCCACGGGCACATTCACCGGGTGCGGATGTTTGGGCTTTTTTGATAATATCCCGAAGACATGATAATACAATTAATTTGACAGGAGAAATGATCTGGCCTCGACTCAGTCTTCGGATGATCTTGCTCAGGTGACGTTCTTGGAACCAGGGGTATATGTAGGGCTGCAACAACTAATCGATAAAATCGATAGTAATCGATAATGAAAATCAGTGCCAACGAATTTCATTATCGATTAGTTGAATTGATTTTTAAATGCACTGAAAAATACCTCTCGTTTTATAATCCATTTCATTCAGTGAGACTCACAGCAGTTGCTACTTACAGTGCCTCCCTGCAGTCACTCTGATGATTGGCCCTGCCCCTTTCCTTATAGCATCCACATGGCTCTGACTGAGTATAACATTAATATTTGGGCTGCTGAAAGTTAGGGGAAGTGGGGGTTAATTTAGGGGCAGTTATGGTTAATGGGATCTTCAGGGTTAATTTAAGGGCAGTTATGGTTGATGGGGTTGTTAGGGTTAATTTAGGGGCAATTATGGTTGATGGGGTCTTAAGGGTTAATTTAGGGGCAGTTATGTTACTGGGGTCTTTAGGGTTAATTTAATGCTGAGGACTGAGGGTTAATTTAATAAGGTTAACTTAAGGTGCAGTCAGAGGTAAAGGGGGGCAAACTCAGGGGAATCTAAATCCTGGTGGCAGTGAAGATTAAGATAAACCAATGTATGGGGTGCAGGTACATGTAAGGGAGCAAATAATACAATACAATGCAGAGAGTATACTCAATAATTGGTGTAGGGAATGTAGTGAAGATTAATCCTGTATTTATTTATAAAAGTATTGTGTCAGTGTGCTGTGAACGAGTCTTTGAATCTATGAGGGCACTATGGCATATCCAGATATGGATATCCAGATATCTAGGACGAAGTGACATATCTGGGGGTATAAGGCATATCAGGGGGCACAGTGGCATATCAGGGGTATAAGGCACATAGGGTATATAAGGCATATGTGGGGAGGGCGGAGTGGTATATTTGGGGGTATGTGGCATATGTGGGAGGCAGTGTGGCAAGCCTGGGCTCAAATGTGCATAACTGGGGGGGCAGGTTGGGAAATAAAAACAAGAAATACATTTTTAGCAAAGTTTTTAGGCTAGGTTTCCACTTGGGTTTTTGTCCGGCGTTTTTTTCTTGATGAAAAACGCCAGGAAAACTGCCAAGAAAACTGCCGCTGCATTTACCTGCGTTTTGGCGTTTTTTCTGCAGTTTTTTCTGGCGTTTTAGCCTTTCTGTGGAAATTGCTTTTTTTGACCTTAGGCAGTTTTTCCAGCCTTTACAAGTTAGAAGTTTCACCCAGCTAAAAGGGATTAGGATAAATGGCAAGTATCTGCCCTCTCCTGATGTCATTTACTTGGTAGACCCTTTTGTCTCTTTTCTGTGGTTTGTAAGGCATGCTTTATTTCGAATGTCTGCTCCTCTGGGAAGATTGGCCCCAAATGATGGTGCAAATTGTTTGCTGTTGCTTTTGGCACGCAGGATCCGGTCGCGTATGTTTGTTTGTAATGGCATGTTTGTTCCAAATGGTGTAAAATTCAATATGAACCAGTCCAGGACTTTGTTTTGTGTGAAACTGTTTGTTTTCAGCCTATTTCTCGTAGGACACACAGATACTGGGTCCATCCTCTGCATTGTAACTGTGGAAAAAACGCCATAAAAAACGCCAAGGCAATAAACCCACATGGCTTTTTCATGGCGTTTTTTCTCTCCCATAGACTCTCCCATAGAATTACAGCTAACATCTGGCTGCAGCCGTTTTTCACAAAAAAAACGCCAGGTGGCGCTATTGGCGTTTTTATAGGCGTTTTTAGCAAAAAAAAAACCAAATGGAAATCTAGCCTTATTCTGCCATTAATCGATTAATCGAAAAAATAATCGGCCAACTAATAGATTATGAAAATAATCGTTAGCTGCAGCCCTAGGTAGTTAAACCTAGACAGAGATACGTGTTGAAGGTTAAATGTTGGTCGGTCAGTATTGTGACAGGCACAGTAGATCCTTTTTGTAACTGTCTCCATTCACCTAATGCTAGTATAACTACAAGTAGCTCCTGATTTCCCACATCATAATTCCGGTCCACAGGAGAAATTTTTTGGAGGAAGAATCCGCAAGGATTTAAAGGCCCATCATAGGACTTACGTTTAAACAAGACTGCCCAAGCACCAATCTCAGAGGCATCAGATTCCAAGATAAAAAGGCTTGTTTGTATCAGGATGTTTCAATACAGGGGCCGAGGCAAACAAAGTCTTACTTTTGTTAAAAGCGTCAATAGCGTCTTGGTTTCAATGATGGCAGTCGGCTCCCCTTTTAGTAAGAGTGGTCAAATGAGCTGCAACTTTAGAAAAGTCTTTTATAAATCTACGATAGTAATTGGTGAATCCTAGGATCTCAGGCCTTGGGGTTCGGGACAGTGCAAAACAGCTTTTTATGTTCTTTTTTCTAGTGGCCATTATAGCCCCTGGTTGACCAACATTCCTAAGGGTCAAGATTAAGTACTGCATAGTATTCTACCTTGTGACCCTTGTGTCATTTTTAGGGGGGGGCCAAAATATGGGTGATGTATTATCTAGGGTGGGAGTCAAACATGAACCCCCTCAACATTTTCTAAATTGGGGAAAAGGTTTCTTTAAGTTTGGTACATGTTTGCCCTGTATGAAGACCATGAAACACTCTAATAAACCGATAAAATCTTTTAAATCAGAAGTCACTCAAAAGGAGTTTTTTATTAAATCTATAATCTATATAAATCTCTAATCATATGTCACAACAAAAATATATTTATTGACCTGCAAGTGTGGAATACAGTACATCGGCCGCACAATTAGACCTTTACATGTAAAGATCGGAGGACACATCCGTAACAATAAAAAAGGGTGTGGGAAACAGTGTATCTACCCATTTTAAAACCCATCATAAATGTAACCCTGGAGATCTGTCCTTTGTTGGTATTCAAGCAGTTAATAAAAACTGGTGACAGGGTGATTTTATTAAACGTATAGGACAAGAGCAGATGAAGTGGGTATATATAATTATAACATTACACCCCTTTGGATTTAACCTGGATTTCGATCTTATTAATTTTTTCTAATATTTATATTTGTCACGGACAGTGGCATCTCCAGCTTTCATATTTAGGGGGCACATGGGGGGGACAGGGACCAAAGTGTGGGGGGGGGCAATTATAAAATGCTACATATACAATATACATATATATTGTGACAAAAGGTGTGGTAAAGTGGTAGATGGCAGGTATATTAGACCAGCCTTGGTCAATAGCAGTCTGCTTTAACCCCTTAAGGACCGGGCTCATTTTTCGTTTTCTACCCTGTGGGACCGAGGCTGTTTTGACACTTTTGTGGTGCTTGTGTTCAGGTGTAATTTTCTCCTCACCCATTTAGTGTACCCACATAAGTTATATATTGTTTTTTTCAGGACAAGATGGGCTTTCTTCAGATACCATTATTTTGATCGTATCATCTTATTTACTATAAAAAAAATAAAAAAAACATGGTAAAAAATTGAAAAAAAAGACATTTTATGACTTTTATTTGACAAATCTTTTACTCACCTAAAAAAGCAAGTAAAAAAACTAGCTAAATAGATTCTAATACTTGTCCTGAGTTTAGAGATACCCAATGTTTTTATGTTTTTTTGCTGTTTTTTGTACGTTATAGGGCAATAAGTACAAGCAGCGTTTTATGATTTCCAAATCTTTTTTAACAAATCTGCTCAGTCTGCCTCCATCTCCTCTTTGGAACATCTTTGAAGCCGGTTAACTCAATTTAACCCATTCAAACCATATATTTTTGAAAACTAGACACCCCAGGGTATTCCAAATGCTGTTATTTTAACCCTTTCCATGCACCAATTATACAACTACACTTTGTCAAACTTTGTAATAGTAATTTTTTTTATTTTTTTTTCCACACAAATTGTACTTTAGTTATAGATATACAGGTTCTGGTATATGTCACGGTCAAACAACACCCCAATATGTGTTTAGGAACATCTCCTGAGTACAGCGATACCCCACGTGCATGGGTTTGTCAGATTGTTTGGCTGGTAAAAGGCTACTTTTGGGGCAACACAGACTTTTAGCATCTGGTCATTTTGCCTCCATCTTCTCTTAGGAATATCTTTGAAGCCGGTTAACTCAATTTAACCCATTCAAACCATATATTTTGGAAAACTAGACACCCCAGGGTATTCCGAATGCTGTTATTTTAACCCTTTCCATGCACCAATTATACAACTACACTTTGTCAAACTTTGTAATAGTAATTTTTTTTATTTTTTTTTCCACACAAATTGTACTTTAGTTAGAGATATACAGGTCCTG
Source organism: Spea bombifrons (assembly GCF_027358695.1). Taxonomy (NCBI): domain Eukaryota; kingdom Metazoa; phylum Chordata; class Amphibia; order Anura; family Pelobatidae; genus Spea; species Spea bombifrons. The sequence goes on along the minus strand of NC_071092.1, from coordinate 14,942,918 downwards.
GTATATGTCACTATCAAACAACATCCCAATGTGTGTTCAGGAACATCTCCTGAGTACAGCGATACCCCACATGCATGGGTTTGTCAGATTGTTTGGCTGGTAAAAGGCTACTTTTGGGGCATGCGTAATTCAGGTGATCATTTGGTCATTCTGCCTCCATCTCCTCTTTGGAATATCTTTGAAGCCGGTTAACTCAATTTAACCCATTCAAACCATATATTTTGGAAAACTAGACACCCCAGGGTATTCCGAATGCTGTTATTTTAACCCTTTCCATGCACCAATTATAGAACTACACTTTGTCAAACTTTGTAATAGTAATTTTTTTCACACAAATTGTACTTTAGTTATAGATATACAGGTTCTGGTATATGTCACTGTCAAACAACCCCCCAATATGTGTTCAGGAACATCTCCTGAGTGCAGTGATACCCGACATGCATGGGTTTGTCGGGTTGTTTCAGATTTAAAATGCCACATTTGGGAAGTGCGCTTTTTTTCTCCATTTTGGTCAGTCTGTACCTATGCCCTATCTGTGAGCTAGGCCACTCCAATTTACCCCATCAGCCATTTTTTTTATATATTAGACACCCCTTGGGTATTTGAAGTGCTTTTATTTTAACTCTTTGAGATTTTTGAGAAATTTTAGCACTTGCTCAAAATAATAAACTTTATTTTTTTATTTTGTTTATTTTTTTAATACTTTTTTTATATTTTTTTTACACATTTTGCTGGTACTGGATGGTTCATCTAGTGACATCACTGCATAATTATTTTTAAATGTTAGCACATTTTTTTTTATTTTTTCCATTTTTTTTTTATTTTTTTATTTTTTTTTGAATATTTTACTAATCACATAGTGATTAGAAAGCTGGGCTCCATTGACTTGCATGGTTGAATGCAGTACCTGTATTCAACCAGCAAGTGGAGCCAGTTCTCTAGAGGGTCTGGAGACCATCTAGCAAACTTTTTCTTGTTTGTTTTTTTTACAGAGCGGCGGCCATCTTACTTGATGGCGAAGATCACCGGCAGCTGCGGCCGTGACCGCTCTCCGGAGCGGTCACAGCCCACCTAAAGGTAAGTGTTTGGTGTCGCTGGATGCCTCCTGATCGAGGCATTCCAGCGACACCATTTAAGTTTAGGAGGCGATCGTTGATCGCCTCCTAAACGCTTTTAAAACGGGCGTCCGCCGCCATACAATGTATGGCGGCTGTTGACGCCCCGGGGAGGGGCCAGACATGGCCCCCGATCCCGATCTCGGCCTTGCTGAATGCCTCGACATCGAGGCATTGCAGCAAGGCCGTTTAAGCGAAGAAAGTGATCCTTGATCACTTTCTAAGCTTATTTAACTTTTTGACGGTTCAGGACCGTCAAAGGTCATTTAGTGACCTTCTTGTCATGACGGTCCTGAACCGGCAAAGGTCGCGAAGGGGTTAAAATATGTCCCAGGGAAAGATATTGTTTGTCTACAAACTGCACTACTGGCAGTTTGCAAAACATGGTAAGGGTCCCTGGGGCGGAGCATCTGGAAGAGCAGGGTGGGCCAGTGCTCCAACAGCACTAATTGCTGTTTTGATCCAGTCCAGAGCCTGCATTCTGGACATGAGCTCCACAGGTGTGGATTAAGTAACAGCTCACCTGTGGCTGATTAATTAGCAGGCAGAAGGTTAAAGGGTTTGAGCCTGATTCAGAGGAGAGAGGCCATTGTTATTCCAGCTGGGAGAGCTGAGGAACTGATGAGTGGTTTCTCTCTGAAAAGCCATTTTGATGGTATCTTGTGACTTGTTGGAAGGTGAATGTTTGGAGCTGTTTTGTACTAACCCAGTGCTCAAGCAAAGACTGTTATCCTGTGCTGCTTATAACTGCTGCGGTTTATTCCTTTAAAATAAACATTGAAACTGAGCTGGATGTGTCCTGGGCTTCATTTACCCTAGAAGACTGTGGTAACAACCAAGATCCTTGACAAAAATCCCAAGGAAAAGGGAGGCCTGTCACAATATATATATATATATATATATACGTTAGATATGTATTAGACATGCATTTTTAACTACATAATATGTACTTATCTGAAGTAAAGACCGTGATTGAAATATGATTTGAAGTTAACAGCTGAACTGGCAGTTAGTTTTCATTCTTTAATATTAGACCCTACTACCGATATATATGACTATTGGCCTCTGCTGCCAATATATATAAATATATATATATCTTAGACCCTGTTGCCAATATATTAATATTGAAAAATTGGACCCCAGGAAGGCATTTCTTTGGGCCCTGCACCAGGTGCCCTAGCATGCAAGCACTCCCTTTTACATCTGTTGGTCCCACATGGGTCTCACTGTGCCTACACTGCTCACCCATACGTGAGAATTTTATACTGGGGGCTGGGCACCGGCTGTATTTAAATTACTTTGCAATATTGCAATATTGCATTGCATTTGTGTGTATTTTTTTGTCTTTCATGTATACATATTCCTGGGTTAAGCAAATCTTCAGTTTACATTTAAGTATATATTTTTCTTTTTTTTAATCACATTGGGTGAATTTATTATGTTTGCGCAACACTCTTATTATTGCGCAACACTCTTATTATTATTCAAAACAGCTTTTAGGTTGTCAGAGTCAATTTCAAACCCCAAAGCACATAAACCAAAAAAGGCACACGGAGCACCTCCAATTGGCACCTTTTGAGTTTGGCAAATAATCCATTCCCTCTCAGATGTAAAAGCACTCTTGGAAGGCAGCAGGGGCGTTGCAAAGTCCAAAAGGCATGACGGTATACTCACAGAGTCCAGACTATGTATTAAATGACATCTTCCATTCATCACCCTCTCGCATACAAATGAGATTGTAAGACCAGCAAAAATCTATGATAATCAATACAGGGACTTAAGGTACCAACCTTCTTACTAATGAAGAAGAACCGTCTATCAGCAGGGGAGGTGGAGAGGCAAATGAACCCTTTTTGTAAATTGTCTTGGCTATATTGATCCGTCTTTTTAGTGGAGGCAGTGGATAAACTATTCCCCAAGGTGGCATGGTTTCTGGTAACAGTAGTAAAAATGGTTCAGGGAAGGGTTTCAGCTTTGTTTATACTGAAGATGTTAGAATATTCCCAATAAGAAGATGTACCGTATTTGCTCAATTATAAAACAAGGTTTTTTCAGAGCAAATCCAGGGCGATGCGCACAGACAACCTCCGCTGCTGCAGGCACTTCTGCCGGGGCTTCTATTATGGAGCGCCGGCATGACATGACCTTCCTGTGCTCCACCATAGAAGCCCTGGCGGAAGTACCGGCCAGCAGCAGCGGAGACTGTCTGTGCAGACGTTCACAGGATGCCAGAGAGGAGGATCCCCGCAGCAGACCTAGATCCTCCTCTCTGGCATGTCAAGTGGGGGGAGCCAGTGGACGTCTGCGTGATGCACACAGACAACCTCCACTGCTACCCGACACTTCCGCCAGGGCTTCTATAACGTAGCACTGTCATCACGTGACCTTCAAACGCTCAGTCATAGAAGCCCTGGCGAAGTCCCGGGTAGTACCAGCCACCTGACACCAGGGAGTCTGGAGCACGGGGACAAATCTAGGGATGCATCAGTAAGTCGAGGGGGAGGCATATCTGGGGGGCAGAGTGGCATATAGGAGGTATAAAGCATATCAGGGGGCAGAGTGGCATATAGGGGGCAAAGTGGCATATCAGTGAGGCAGAGTGGCATATAGGGGGTATAAGGCATATCCGGGGGGCAGAGTGGCATATCAGGGAGGCAGATTGGCATATGGGGGTATAAGGCATAACTGGGGGGCAGGTTGGCAAATAAAAACAAAAATGCATTTTTCTCAATCATAGTTTTTATTAACCCCTTAACGACAATTGCCGGTCCTGGCACGACACGGAAAAGCATGTGCTTTACGACAATTGACGTGCCAGGACCGGCACGTCTTTAAACGGGTGCAGAAAGCGATCTACTTTCGCTTTCTGCACCCAAAAAGCGTTGCTGAATGCCTCGACCTCGAGGCATTCAGCAACGCCGCGATCGGCACGAAGGGGCCATCTCTGGCCCCTCCACGGGGCGTCAACATCCGCCATACTTTGTATGGCGGCGGACGCCCGTTTTAAAAGCGTTTAGGAGGCGATCAACGATCGCCTCCTAAACTTAAATGGTGTCGCTGGAATGCCTCGATCAGGAGGCATCCAGCGACACCAAACACTTACCTTTCGATGGGCTGTGACCGCTCCGGAGAGCGGTCACAGCCGCAGCTGCCGGTGATCTTCGCCATCAAGCAAGATGGCCGCCGCCCTGCAAGAGAAACAAGCAAGTTTTAAAGTTCGCTAGATGGTCTCCAGACATCTAGAGAACTCTGGCTCCACTTGCAGGTTGAATACAGGTACTGCATTCACCATGCAAGTCAATGGAGCCCAGCTTTCTAATCACAGTGTGATTAGTAAAAATAAATTAAAAAATAAAATAAAATTAATAATAATTAGAAAAATATAGTAAAAAAACAGTAAAATGTAAAAATCATTTCCCACTGATGTCACTATCAGGGGAACCTCCAAGTTGAAAAAAAATGTTAAATTTTTTTTTAAAAAAAGGCAAAAAAATAAATAAAATATATATATAAAAAATATATTTTTGTGAGCAAGTCCTAAAATTAGCATATTAGCTTAAAACAATTCTCGCATGGAAAGAGTTAAAATACTGGCATATTAAATGCCCGTGGGGTGTCTACTTTTAAAAAAGGTATGATTTGATGGGGTAAATTGAATTGGCCGGGTTCAACAATGTCCCAATTAACACGGGGGGAAGGATGGCCACACATCTAATTTCCAATTAGAAAAATGCACACGTACCAAATGTGGCCTTTTAGTTCCCCAAAAAAATGACAAACCCATGCATGTGGGGTATCACTGTACTCAGGAGATGTTGCTGAACACATATTGTGTTCATGTTGTGTGACAGCAGCATATACCAGGAGCTGTAAATTCATACATAAAGTAGGTATGTGTGGGAAAAATACACACACAAAAATACTACTGCAAACTTTGAAAAAATGCTGGTGGTAAAATGTGTGCATGCAAAGAGTTAAAATACCAGCATTTAAAATACCCTGGGGTGTCTAGTTTTCAAAAATATATGGTTTTGTTGGGCACACTGAAATGGCCCGGCTCAAAGATGTACCAAATAGGGCATGGGCAGTGGATCCCCAAATGCCAAAGTTCAACATTGAAAAATGTGCATGCCCCAAATGTGGCCCTTTTGCCCCCAAACAGCCAGGCAAAATCATTCATGTGGGGTATCACTGCGCTCAGGAGATGTTGCTGAACACATATTGGGGTGTTTTGTCATAGTGACATAAACGAGAACATTTTAATTCATACCTGAAGTCAAATGTGTGTGGCAAAACAAATGCAAAAAAATGACTACCATAAAGTTTGACATAGGCTGCTGGTAGAATAAGTGCATGGAAAGAGTTAAAATACCAGCATTTGAAATACCCTGGGGTGTCTAGTATTCAAAAATATATGACTTGATGGGGTAAATTGCATTAGCCGGGTTCAAAGATACCCGAAATGGCACATATCTCTTTCCTTTATCCCATCTTTCTATGTCTCTCTGCCCTCTTCTTTCTCTCCTCTTTTCTCTCAATGTCTTTTTTACTCCTCCCTTTTTCTCTCTCCTTTGTTTTTTCTTTCTCTCGTCTCTTTCTTTCCCCACTCTCACTTTCTTTCTTGTCTGTTCTCCCTTCCCATTTTCTTTCTTTCTGTTCCACTTATCTATCATCCATTCCTCAAAGTAAAACTTCCTTATGTTGCATAAAAGCCTCTGACCTTTTAGTCTTATATTATGATCTCTCGCTAACATTTCTCCTTTTTTGCAATACACTTCCCTCCTTTACTTTGTTAAATATGTTTAAGTATTTAAATGTTCCCCTCTCTCTTCTCGCCTCCAAGTTATACATATTAAGATCCTTTACTCAATATATGAGCAAAGCTGTTGGGGACTGTAGAAAGGGCACTGGCTTACCCCTCAGAACACATCAAGATACATTGTTAGATATTAGTAAAAAAAAGAAAAAAAAAAAGACACTGGACGAGGATTCTCAGAAGAGGAAACATTAGGGCAGTCATAAACGTATTGTAAACGCCTCCAAAAGACACAAACATAAAATAATTCATGACTAGACTTGTGCATTCATCTTCGGGCGTACATGAAAACGAACACGAAGAGTGCATTTATGTGTTCGTTATGAAGAAGAGAGGACAGTGGCGGTAAAACGTAGGCGAAGACGAAGACACAAACCACAAAGATCTTCGTGATCGTCTTCGTCTACTAATCTCCCCGGTCCCTTCCCCATCTAGTCTACCTTATCTTCATGGCATAGCAGGAGTTGATGGAAGTGGAAATCCGCAAGTTCGCTGTCAGGGGTTACAGGGCACTGCGAGTGAGCCTATTGGTCTCCGGCAGGGTCTTCCTCTGGCATCAATCAATTGGTTGATGCCAGAGGAAGAACCTGCAGGTGACCAACAGGCTCACTCGCACGGCCTTTTTAACTCCTGATTTCCGCTGGTCTCCCCGCTGTGTCAGTTAAATGTCCGTGCCAACGACCAACAAAGTCGCTGGTACGGACATTTAACTTAGGATAATAACTTATTATATTAGCCATATGTGGCAGTGTGCTCATTTTCATTTATTACTTATTTAAATAAAATATATTCCCATAATCCGCTGGTCTCCTTGCTGCAACAGTTAAATGTCAGCACTTGCGGACATTAATTCTGTCGAACTTGCAAACTTTTTTTTTCTATTTATTTTGGGTTTTTTTTTGTAATAAACTGTTAGACGAAAGCATCATGGGAATATATTTTATTTGAATAAATGCAAATGAGTACACTAGCATATATGGCTAGTGTAGACAGGAACGGGCGAATATTCGCGGAATACGAAGATTTATTTTTGCCGAAGACGAGCACGAAGACGAAGAGCCCCTGGTGCCCAAGTCTAATAACGACCATTATAAGTAGGCAACATAGGTGTCACATGAAATCCATTCATTTGCAGTCTTTCTCTATCTTTCCCAGTATAAGTATTATGTTTAAGTGTACACATTAGACTTCTGTTAAAGATGATTGCTTTATGTTAAAGATCTTCACTTCTCATTTGCATTTGTGCAAAAAAGAGGGCTTTAAGCTGTTTACATAGAATTTATGGTATGTGTTTAGAAGGGTCGAAATGACATTCTGTAGATTGGTTTAATTTTTCTAATGTTTCAATGGAACATATCACTGCTTTGAGGAGTTTAGTAAAGAAAGTTAAGGCAAAGGTGTCTAGCACTCAACTGTCTATAAAGTTCTAGGCCCAGAAATCAGTGAGAGGAAAAGTAAAGGTTTTGTGTTATATACTCTGTTTTATATTAAAAAGGATTAGTGGCACTAAATTGTGGCTTCAGAACGTCCCGTGTACTGATTTTACTCCCAATCCCATCACATTACATCAATATGCGTTAGAAAATCGAATCTGTAATACTTTACATGTTCTTTCTCATTACCCTTACCTTCCATATTTGGCAGCTGTAGATTCTGACCACTGGCTAGATGCTGTAATATCTTCATCTGGGATCTGCCCACTAGACATACCCAAAGGGTAGCGACACACAGCTGAGAAAAAAAGAGGCCGAAATCATGTAACTAAAAATCATATAACTAATATGTTAACGCCTATATTTATAAAAACAGCTTTTATGAGTACAAACTTAGTCCTAACTTGGAAAATGGTCTTGCGCCTAGAACTACTTCTACACCACAATAAGCAGTATACTGTTTTAAATCTAAATACCATAGCATTACAAATACATTCTGGCTTTTGCAAACAGTTACATAAGAAAACAAAATTTATTTTCTATAACTCGTCACTGTTACAACCCCCACACTTCCAGTGGCGTCGGCTGGGGGGGCCAGAGGGGGCCACGGCCCCCATATTGAAACTCTTTTTTTTTTCCCAGCCCGGAGGAAGCACTAGACGTGGAGGAGAGAGGGGCGCCAAGAGGTCGCTCAAGTTTTCAGCAACCGCTCGGCCCCCCTCACTCTCCTCCACGAGGCTTCTGTCTTCAGTGTCTTCATCGTGGTGCCGGCATTTCTTGCTGAGTGCCGGAATATGACGTCATATTCCGGCCCTCAGCAGTGAAGCAGCGCGCACCTCGACAAAGACACTGAAGACAGAAGCCTCGCGCTCCCACCACAGGACGTCTGAAGGTAAGGGGGGGTAGATCGTAAGAAGGAGGGGGAGAGGGGGGTAGAAATAAAGTCAAAGTCAGAATGAGTGAGAGAATAAACAAAATAATGTGTGTATGAATTGTGTAGATGAGTTAGAGAATAAATGAATTAATGTGTGGAAGAGTTGTGTGAATGAGTGAAAGATTTAATGAATTTGTGAGAATGCATTAAAAAATATGTATAACTAAGTTGTGTGAAAGAGAGAAAATTAATGATTGTGTGAACAAGTGAGTGACTGCAGAAGCATCTGTGTGTATTATAGATGTAATAATAATTGATTTTTGGAAAGTCAAAGATGGCACAGGTAGTGTGTTTATGGGAGAAAGATGGCACAGGGTGGACTGTTTGGGGACAAATATGTCATATGCTGGGCTGTTTGGGGACAAAGATTGCAAATCCTATGTGTGTTATCTGCGTGCTGATAAGGTTCTATGTGGGCATTGTGGATGCCAGGGCTGGCTGTGGGGTGTGCAACCTGTGATCTATACCTGAAATTTAGGGAGTTTTATCTATACCTTTTAAAGTTTTTTTTTTTTTGTGAATTCCAAATTATCTACACGTGCAAAGCTGGGTTTTTGTGTTATTCTGTTCATCTATATCTGCTATGCAATGTTTCCATACATTATTCATTAATACCTTGTCACATATGGTGGAGAATGCGGGCATCCACGTAAGTCTGTGGGTAGAAGTCAGTTACAGCTCAACATGGAGGATATTATCAAGGCTTTGATCCAATCCACCACTGTGCAACAGGAGGCTAACAGGAGAGCTACAGAAAACAGTGCAGTTCTGCTGCAATTGGTACTGACCCAGGCAGTAGTGATGTCCGGATCATGAACGAATCGTTCATTTGATCCGGTTCTTTTTAGTGATCCGGATGAATCGGTTCACTAGACTGAACGATTCATTTGTAGCGGTTCAGTCTGTGAATCATGCAGCTGTAACCTGATCCTAGAGCTGTGAGTCATCTGCAGAGCACTCAGACACAGACTCTGGGGTCAGGTTACAGCTCATTAATTCACCCAGGAACGATGACTCATAGAGTCAGAGACTCGTTCAAAGAGTCGAATGATCCGAAGAGTCGAATGAACTGCAGAGTCGAATGAACCGTAGAGTCGAATGAACCGAAGAGTCGAATGAACCGAAGAGTCGAATGAACCGAAGAGTCGAATGAACCGAAGAGTCGAATGATTCGAATCTTACAGGGATCCGGATCTTACAAGGATCCGAATCTTACAGAGATTCGAATCATTCAGAGAATATTACTGATGCCATACTTTTATAAATAAATAGATTAATAATGTTCACACTGCCCCCAGGATTTAGATTCCCCTCAGTTTGCCCCCATTTACCTATAACTGCACCTACAGTTAACTTTATTAAATTAATTAAATTAACCCTCAGTCATCAGCATAAAATTAACCCTTGTACCCCATCAACCATAACTGCCCCTGAAATTAATCGTAAAGATCCCATTAACCATAACGGCCCCTGAAATTAACCCTAAAGACCCCATTAACCATAACGGCCCCTGAAATTAACCCTAAATACTCCATTAACCATAACTGCCCCTAAATTAATTGCATATACTCCAGATTAATTACCTAATAAATTGGTATGGTTGATGGGGTCTTTAGTGTTAATTTAGGGGCAGTTATGCTTAATGGGGTGTTTAGGGATAATTTAGGGGCAGTTATGCTTAATGGGGTCTTTAGTGTTAATTTAGGGGCAGTTATGCTTAATGAGGTGTTTAGGGTTAATATGGGGGTAGTTATGCTTAATGGGGTCTTTAGTGTTAATTTAGGGGCAGTTATGCTTAATGAGGTGTTTAGGGTTAATTTGGGGCAGTTATGCTTAACGGGGTGTTTAGGGTTAATTTAGGGGCAGTTATGCTTAATGGGATGTTTAGGGTTAATTTGGGGGCAGTTATGGTTAATGGGGTGTTAAGGGTTAATTTTAGGGGCAGTCATGGTTGATGGGGTGTTAAGGGTTAATTTTAGGGGCAGTCATGGTTGATGGGGTGTTTAAGGTTAATTTAATGGTGAGGGTTAATTTAATAAAGTTAGCTTAAGGTGCAGTTGCAGGTAAAGGGGAATGTAAATCCTGAGGGCAGTGATTATTGATGTATTTATTTATAACAGTATGGTGATTTTCTCTGAATGATTAGAATGCCAATGAAGGCAGAGAGTCGTTCAAAGATCCGGATCACTGTAAGATTCGGATCCCTGTAAGATCCGAATCTTTGAACGACTCTCTGCCTTCATTGACATCACTGGAGGCAGGGGGGAGGATTCATAATGAAAGGGGCGGGGCCAATCGTTAGTGTGCCTGCACGGAGTTACTGGAAAACAGTAACTCCGTGCAGGCACACTGAGTGATCCGAAGATCCGGATCATGAATCGGATCATTTCAGTGAACGAATCGAAATGATCCGATTCACTTTAATGATCCGAACTTCCCATCACTACCAGGCAGAGAATGCTAAACTCCTGGCCAAAGCACAAATAGAAAGCACTGAATCCTTAGTGCAACAGATTGCAGCGGCACAAGTTGAGGCATTTAAAGTAACCCGTGAAGAGCAGCAAAATGCTACCCGTGTGCTACAGCAGGAGATCCAAGCTATTTCTGAAAAGCTGGACTTGGACCCTGAGGCGAGATCCCCAGGGCCAAAGATGATTCGGGCAAGCCACTACCTCCAAAAGATGACTGCATCTGATGATGTTGAGGCCTACCTTCTGGCATTTGAACACACAGCAGAGAGAGAGAAATGGCCGGCTACCGAGTGGGCAAGCGTACTGGCACCGTTCCTGAGCGGAGAGCCGCAGAAGGCGTACTGTGACCTAGAGCCTGCAGAAGCAAGCGACTATAGAAAATTGAAAGCTGAGATCCTGGCACGTCTAGGGGTAACCTCTGCGGTACGTGCCCAAAGATTCCACTCATGGGCATTTTCCCAGGACAAAGCTGCAAGATCCCAAATGTTTGACCTCATACATCTGGCCCGGAAATGGTTACAACCTGAAGTCAATTCAGCTAGCCACATTGTGGAAATCCTAGTGATGGATCGATTTTTGCGTGGTTTACCAGCGGCCCTGCGTCGGTGGGTCAGCCAGAGTGATCCACGCACAGCAGACCAGCTAATTGCCTTGGTGGAAAGATATGTGGCTGCAGGAGAACTGTTAAGCCTTGCTTCACCAGATAAACCCCGCAATTCTAAGCTTAAGGATTCTGCAAGACTTGGTAAGACTGTTCTGGGTTTAAGGGGGGCTGAAGAACTGCAGCTATATTCTCAGGACACCAGGGACAATACTTCAGGACTCAAAGGGTTAACCAGACATAATAGGCCTGGGAGAGTAACTAATTGGGGGTCAGACTACCGTATTTGCTCGATTATAAGACGAGGTTTTTTCCAGAGCAAATGCTCTGAAAAATACCCCTCGTCTTATAATCGGGGTCGTCTTCTCAGACCCCCCAAAAAATGTCTGCTGGGGCCATGCTGCTTACCGGTCGCGAGCAGCGTCTCTTCTGTTAGAAGCAGGAGGACGGGAAGCTTGCAGCGTCCTCACAGAGCTCTATCTCCCCCTCCCTCCTCTGGGGGCGGGGCCAGAGAAGTTGCTCTACAGCCGGTCCCCTGCAGAAGTCTTCGAGTGAGAGATCTGCAGTTCAGGTAAGGGGGTGGGGGAGGGTTTTTGGGTAAGTATGTGTGATTAATGTGTGTTTAATGTGTGAAGTATGTGTGATTAATGGAATGAATGAGTATTTAAATGTGTTTGTGTGTGATAGCATGGATGTGTAAGGGGGTGGGGGTTGTAGCATGGCATAGGGAGGCTGTAATCCCACTACTATCATCCCCAGGTTCCAGCATGTACTGGCTGCCTTGGCTTGATAGGAGTGTGATTGCTGTTAGCAGTTTGATATAGATATATATATATATATATATATATATATATATATATATCTATATCAAACTGCTAACAGCAATCACACTCCTATCAAGCCAAGGCAGCCAGTACATGCTGGGTTAAAAGGCATATCATGGGGCTGAGTGGCATATAGGAGGTTAAAATGCATTTCTGGACCTCCAGAAATGCATTTTAACCCCCTATATGCCACTCAGCCCCATGATATGCCTATATACCTCCAGAAATGCATTTTAACCCCCTATATGCCACTCAGCCCCATGATATGCCTTTTAACCCCCTATATGCCAGAGTGGCATATAGGGGTATAAGGCATATCATGGGGCAGAGTGGCAAATAGGGGGGTATAAAGCATTTCTGGGGGCAGAGTGGCATAACTGGGGGGAGGCAGGTTGGCAAATAAAAGGAAATTTAAAAAATATATTTTTCTCAATCATAGCTTTTATTAAACATGAAAAAATAATTTACATGAATTAATATTTACTGGTAAAACTTTTTTCCTATAGGGTCGTCTTATATTCAGGCTTTTTGTTTTTTCCTAAATTAATATTTTGATTTTGGGGGGTCGTCTTATAATCGGGGTCGTCTTATAATCGAGCAAATACGGTATGTTGTGAAGTGCTTTAGGTGCAATGAGGCTGGTCCTATGGCTAAGGAATGCCCCTTGAAGGATGAACCTATGGAGTGCAATATGGGTGAAAATGAGGGAACGCATTCATTTTTGTTTAATTGTGTTGCGTCTATTAACAATGACTATGATAATAACCCTTATTGGTGCTATGTTAATGTGAATGGAAAAATGTCTAAAGCATTACTTGATTCAGGAAGTATGGTCACATTAGTAGCGGAATCTGTAATACCCTATGTGAAGTCTGATCATGTGCAACAAGTTGGAATTATCTGTGTTATCTGGGATAAGAGAGAGTATCCCACAGCAGAAGTAAATATTGGATCCCCGTGTGGTTCTCTAAAATACAGAGTGGGTGTATTACCTAGACTATCCCAGCAGGTAGAGATTTTCCCCATTTTCAAGAATTATGGGCCTCTGCAGAAAAGACAGGCCAAAGCTCATCAGAAATTAACCAAACTGATGAGGATTATGTGTTTCCTTTTGCCAATACCAAATTGGATTTTGACCATCGGGAGAGACACCCGGGCAAATCTTACTACCCTAAACCAGTACTCGTGGGGGATAACCCAGAACAAACTAGTGAGGAGCCGGCTAATACTGCAGAGAATGATGACTTATTGGACATAGGGATCAGTCCTGGTAACTTTAAAAGCGCCCAGTGGGAAGATCCCACTTTAATTGCAGCCCGAAACAATATAAAGATTGTAAATGGGGTTGCTGCTCAGCCAGGAGAAGCACTGTCATTCCCTTATTTTGAAACGTTAAATGACTTAATCTACCGTGTAAAAAAGAAAGCTGCGGATACTATTAAGCAGTTGTTGGTTCCACAGGCTTTCCGTAATATAGTATTGCAGTTGGCTCACAGCCACATACTAGGAGGACACTTTGGAGTTGATAAAACCAGAGAGAGAGTCCTTAAACGTTTTTACTGGCCTGGAGTGCTTGCTGCTATAACAAACTATTGCTCTTCATGCCCTGAATGCCAGCACAGGGCCCCGTTCAAGGCTTTCCATCAGTGGCGTCGCTACAGGGGGGCAAGGGGGGGCAATTGCCCCCCCTTGGTTAATCCTTGCCCCCCCTGTTGCCCCCCTGCCGAATTTGGAATAAAGTCGCAATGCGACTTTAAATCCCGTCTTTTTTTTAATTTATTTTTTTTAGTACGGAGGAGAGAGACGGTGCGGCCCGCGTAAGATCGGCAGCCAAGGCAACCGATCTTACGCGGGCCGCACCTCGAGCCCTGCTACTTACCTGTGGGAGGGTCTTCTGTACTGTATACAGGAAGCGGAAGCCAGCAGAGAATGCAGAGGGAGGCCGCGCCCCCTGCTGAAGTCTGTGAGCGGCGTGGAGGAGCTGCAGTGCAAGTAAGGGGGTGGGGAGAATGTTTGAATGAGTGGGGAGGGTGTTTGAATGAGTATGAGTGTAAGTGCTGGAACCTAGGCATGATGGGACTGTTATTGCTGTTAGCAATCACACTCCCATCATGCCAAGTCAGCCAGTACATGCTGAAACCTGGTTAGCTGCCCCTTGTGTATTGATGCTGCCAGCAGTATGGGGTCTGTACCAGCATGTAGTGGCTGACTTTGCATGATAGGAGTGTGATTGCTAACAGCAATCACAGTCCCATCATGCCTAGGTTCCAGGATTTACTGGATGGATGTGTAAGTGCTGGAACCTAGGCATGATGGGACTTTGATTGCTGTTAGCAGTCACACTCCTATCATGCCAAGTCAGCCAGTACATGCTGAAACCTAGCTAGCTGCCCCCCTTGTGTATTGATGCTGCCAGCAGTGTGGGGTCTGCACATCACTTACAGCTACCTTGTACCAGCATGTAGTGGCTGACTTGGCATGATAGGAGTGTGATTGCTAACAGCAATCACAGCAAGCACAGTCCCATCATGCCTAGGTTCCAGCATTTACTGGTTGGATGTGTAAGTGCTGGAACCTAGGTATGATGGGACTTTGATTGCTGTTAGCAGTCACACTCCTATCATGCCAAGTCAGCCAGTACAAGCTGAAACCTAGCTAGCTGCCCCCTTGTGTATTGATGCTGCCAGCAGTATGGGGTCTGTACCAGCATGTAGTGGCTGACTTTGCATGATAGAGTGTGATTGCTAACAGCAATCACAGTCCCATCATGCCTAGGTTCCAGCATTTACTGGATGGATGTGTAAGTGCTGGAACCTAGGCATGATGGGACTTTGATTGCTGTTAGCAATCACACTCCTATCATGCCAAGTCAGCCAGTACAAGCTGAAACCTAGCTAGCTGCCCCCCTTGTGTATTGATGATGCCAGCAGTATGGGGTCTACACATCACTTACAGCCACCCTGTACCATCATGTACTGGCTGACCTGGCATGATAGGAGTGTGATTACTAACAGCAATCACAGCAAGCACAGTCCCATCATGCCTAGGTACCAGCATTTACTGGTTGCCTGGGTATGATAGGAGTGTGATTGCTGTGTGGGCAGTGTGGACGCAACCTGTGATCTATGCCTGTAATTCTGGGGGTTTTAAATATACCTTTTAATGCTGTGTTTTTATATGAATTCCAATTGATCTATACCTGCAAAGCTGGGTTTCTGTGTTATTATGTAGAGCCATATCTATATATTTCCATACATTATTTATGTATGCCTGCAAATACAGTGTTTGTATGTCTTATTCAGCTGATTAATACCTGCAATGCTGTTTCCATGTATTTATTTGATCTATACCTGCGATGCTACGTTTCATATATTATTATTGTATACCTGCAAATACAGGATTTGTATGTCTGATTCTGTTTATTTGATATATACCTTCAGTGCTGAGATCACAAGTGAATATCAGTTGATCTATACATGTAAAGCTTGGTTTGTGTGTTAATGTGTTGATCTATATCTGCTATCGGCAACTGGGGCTAATATTAATATATATGGGCAGCAGGGGCATCAATACACAAGGGGCAAAAACACTAAGGGGGGTATAAACGACAATGCAGTGTGAAAAATCCATCCTGATGTAGATGTCTGTGACATAGATTGTGTCCTGCTGTTTGTGTGTTTTTGGTTATCAGTGTAGCAGAGCCTGTCCTCCGGTGTGTGTGTGTATCGGTGTTGGTGTGGCAGAGCCTGTCCTGGTGTATGTGTTCAGTTGTCAGTGTGGCAGAGCCTGACCTAGGGTGTGTGTTTAGGTGCCGGTGTGACAGAGCCTGTCCTGGTGTGTGTGTGTTTGGTTGTCGGTGTGGCAGAGCCTGTCCTGATGTGTGTGTCTGGGTGTCGGTGTGACAGAGCCTGTGTTGGTGTGTGTGTTTGGTCATCTGTTTATATCCTTACAATAGGACATATTTAATTTATACTTATCCAGAGATAAAATGCCCTCCTGAAGTTGTAGTGACTTCAGGGGACAAAACGTTCAAGGCCCTGAAATCATTTAGTGGAAAAGTTATTTATTGTTATAATATTTATTTCAATGATTAGTCGCACTCAATTGTGGCTTCAGGCTTCCCATGTTGAATGACCAAGTATTATTTTAGCCCAATAACAAAAGTATAATTCCATAGCACATTACGTTTGGAAATTATGAATGCCCCCCCAGTTTGACTGTGGTATCTTGTGTGCCCCCCCTATATATTGTTTCTAGAGTCGCCACTGCTTTCCGTAGTCCACTAGTTCCCCTACCTATCATAGATGTACCCTTTGAAAGGATCGCTATGGACTTAGTAGGGCCACTGATAAAATCCGCTAGAGGGCATCAGTATATACTAGTCGTTCTGGACTATGCAACACGATACCCTGAAGCCATACCCTTACGTAATTCCTCTGCAAAGTCAATAGCAAAGGAGCTAATGCTGATGTTTAGCAGAGTGGGTATCCCCAAGGAAATCCTGACAGACCCGGGGACCCCTTTTATGTCCAGGGTCACCAAAGAGCTATGCAGACTCCTGCAGGTTAAACACCTTAAGACCTCAGTATATCACCCACAGACTGATGGTTTAGTAGAAAGATTTAATAAAACCTTTAAGAGTATGTTACGTAAAGTAATTGACACTGACGGGAAAACCTGGGACTGTTTATTGCCATATCTAATGTTCTCCATTAGGGAGGTTCCGCAGGCCTCCACAGGCTTCTCTCCTTTTGAATTGTTGTATGGGAGGCATCCCCGTGGAATGCTGGATATAGCTAAAGAGACCTGGGAGCAGGCAGAAGGTTAAAGGGATTGAGCCTGATTCAGAGAAGAAAAGCCATTGTTATTCCAGCTGGGAGAGCTGAGGAACTGAGGAGTGGTTTCTCTCTGAAAAGCCATTTTGATGGTAACTTGTGACTTGTTGGAAGGTGAATGTTTGGAGCTGTTTTGTACTAAGCAAGTGCTCCAGCAAAGACTGTTATCCTGTGCTGCTGTTTATTCCTGTAAAATAAACATTGAAACTGAGCTGGATGTGTCCTGGGCTTCATTTACCCTAGAAGACTGTGGTAACAACCAAGATCCTTGACAAAAATCCCAAGGAAAAGGGAGGCCTGTCACAACCTGCAAATACAGGGCTTGTTTGTCTTATTCATTTGATGGATATCTGCAAAGCTGTTTTCATGTATTGTTTATTTGATCTATACCCTCAGTGCTGAGTTGATCTATGACTGCAATGCTGGGTTTGTGTGTTCTGTTGACCTATACTTGCTATGCTATGTTTCCATACATTATTTGTGTATACCTGCAAATACAAAGTTTTTATGTCTTATTCAGTTGATCTATACATGCACATGCTGTTGCCATGTGTTTATTTGATCTATACCTGGACTGCAGGGATTAAGTAAATGAGAGGTATGGCTTAGTGAATGAGGGACAAGGAGACTCTGGGGAGTACAGGGGTTGGTTCAGGAGGAGGGAAGACTTCAGTCAGTGTGGGAAATATTATTTTTTTGGGCAATAGCGGAGAGAGTGATTGCATGCTAGGGCGCGTGGAGCAGGGCCCAAAGAAATGCCTTCTTGGGGTCCAATTTTTTTCAATATGAAATATATTGGCAACAGGGTCTAATATATATGTATATATACTGGCAGCAGAGGCCAATATTAATATATATCGGCAGCAGAGTCTAATATTAAAGAATGAAAACCAACTGCCAGTTCAGCTGTTAATTTAAAATCATATTTCAATAACGGTGTTTACTTCAAAGAGATAAGTACAGATTATGTTGTTAAAAATGCATGTCTAACACATATCTCCCAATTACCTTTAGAACTAAATTTAAATTCATGGTACTGACATATAAGGCCATCCATAATACTGTTCCTCCATACATTTCTGACCTCATTAGCAAATACTCTCCTACTCGATCCCTACGTTCTTCCTATGAGCTAAGGCTCTCCTCCTCACTTATCACCTCTTCCTTTTCCCGTCTACAAGATTTCACTCAAGCTGCCCCATATCTCTGGAATCTACTCCCAAGGAACCTTCAGCATTCACCCTCCCTCCCGACATTCAAGAAACATCTAAAAACCCACTTCTTCAGAGAAGCATACCATCTTAGCTGCCAAAACTTCCTTGTCATCGAAACAACCACCACACTACCTCTCACCCTTTCTCTATGGCTTATGTTTGTCACCCCATTTCCCTCTAGATTGTAAGCTTGCGAGCAGGGCTCTCTCCACCAAATGTATCGGTTTGTCTTAGTCTGTCAATTCTTGTCTTGTCATATACCTTGAATTTATGTATTGTATTAAGCGCTGCGTAAACTGTTGGGGCTATATAAATAAAAGATAATAATAATATCTAACACAGACACACATATATATATATATATATATAGTGTATATGTAGCGTTTTATAATTACCCCCCCACTTTGGTAGTTGCCCCCCCATGTGCCCCCCAAATATGAAAGCTGGAGACGCCACTGCACACTACCTCTCACCTTTCTCTGTTCCTTATGTTTGTCCTTACCCTATTCCTTCCAGATTGTAAGCTAGAGAGCAGAGCCTTCTCTACCTAATGTATTGGTTTGTCTGTAAATTCTTGTCATACCCTTTGAATATATGTATTGTAAGAAGCGCCACATATGCGCTATATAAATAAAAGATTATAATAATAATAAAATTATTATTTGACCAGCTCACCCTGTCAAATGCTTTTTGGCATCTGTTGACAAGGCTATTAACTTGACATACCCTCCACATGCCTGGTGTATGGCATTGATAATCTTAGTGGTATTGTCACTGGCATCATGGCCAGTAATGAACCCTACTAGGTCTGGGTGAAAAGAGGAAGGAAAAAACGTATTGAACCTCTCCGGCAGGACGTTTTTGAAGATCTTGAGGTCAAGACTCAATAGGGAGATGGGCATGTAACTGGCACATTCGTTGGATGGTTTTGCCTCCTTCAGCGTGACCACAATCCAGAATCAAATTAGATATTTCAGACTCTGTTTCCTCTTTTTCCTAATTGTCATTAGGTGCCCACATATCACGCACTTGTGTGTCTCCCATACCACTGCACCCCCAGAGTCTTCTGTAAAGTAGTTATGTATCTCCTCCCAGCCCCCTCACGTATTTCCTTATTCTGAAGGAGAGTGTTGTCACATAGAGCTCCATGCCCTAGGCTCCTGTGGAGGCCTGGGCCCAACCTTCTCTCTACAGACTATGGGCCCTGGCCATAGAAGGGGTTCTGTTTTTGGGGAGGTGAGTACTTTGGGACTACTTCTTCCCCCTGGTAGTGACTGGGAGATGGCAAAGCCAGCCCATCTCCCCATCGGTAGCAGGAGCACCAGGGAGGGGATGCATGCGAGTGAGGACCCGGGAGATGGCTCAGCCAGCCCATCTCCCCAGTGGCAGACGGATCACCAGGGAGGGGAGGCAAGCAGAGTCACTCCTCAGCGGCTGAGTGGGTGCCTGGGAGATGGCACAGCCAGCCTATCTCCCCAATGGCAGCATGAGCATCAGGGACGGGATGCAGGCGTCGTCGCTCCCCAGTGGCTGAGTGAGTGCAAAGATGAAGGGGAGTTTTGGAGTTGGTCATCTGAATAAATCAGGTCCAGATCAGTTGGAGATCTGGTACCTGGTTAGTCTACCTTTGGGGGTGGAAAAAAGGCCATTGAAGGCTCAGTGCCCTGAGGAGGTGGGTACAGGGGGTCCATTGGGACTACTTCTTCCCCCTGGTACAGAGTGACACGTTTACCCAATTACTAGAGACTCTAAAGACTGTGAAGCTCAGATACAGATTTGGGGCACCTGCATTTTGGGAGAAGGTTTATGTGTGGTGTTTTACTACAGACTACAATAGTGACTCACCACTGGGCTGAGTGCAAATACTGAGCTGTGTGCAAAGAAGGGCCTGATGGAGATGGTGGTTTGCTGTGATTATTGTATGTAAATTACCCCCTTGTACTGTTTAAATACTGTCCCCTGCACCTCCGCTCCTACCCGACACATCCGCCAGGGCTTCTATGATGGAGCACCGGCTTGATTTGACCTTCCGGTGCTCAGTCATAGAAGTCCCGGTGGAAGTCCCGGATAGCAGCCCATCGGGAGGCAGAGTGGCATATATATAAGGCATATCAGGGGGGAGGACTAGGAAGTAGGGCTGCAACAACGAATCGATAAAATCGATAATAATCGATTATGAAAATCATTGTCAACAATTTTTATAATCGATTAGTTTAATCGATTTTTATCGATTTATAAAATTATGTTTTTCAGAGCAAATGCTCTGAAAAACTCCCTTCTATAATCCGATCTCAAATAGAGATCAGATTATAACTCTAGAATCCAGACCCCCCGCAAAGCTGCAGGAGACCTGGATCCTCTCTGCCACCCGGTGAGGGTCTGTGCAAAACGCGCAGACATCCTCCGCTTCTCCCCTCCCCTTACGCTTCTCCCCTCCACTTCCGCCGGGGCTTCTATTACTGAACCCGGCGTCACGTGACCTTTCCGGTGCGGCTTTCATCATGGAAGCCCCAACGGAAGCGGAGGGGAGAAGCGGCTGTCTGCGCGCATCACACAGACCCCTCCTGGCTGCCGGAGAGGATCCAGGTCCCGTGCAGCGGTGCAGGGGATTTGGATTTTAGTGTGTGATGTGCGCAACCTCCGCTACTTCATCTCACTGCCACTTCCACCTGCCCCACCAGGGGTTAATATATCAACAGGAGAAAAAACAGGACAAGTAAGCAGCACTGGGTAAGTATTATCTTTATTTTAATGCTCATTTGCCCTGTGTTTCTTCTTTTGATATATTAACCCTTGGTGGGGCAGGTAGAATTTTTGCGGGATCTATTAATAATGTGCATTCTTTAATTTGTGTTTTTTTATTTTTTTGATGTCTGTAATAATTGATTTATTGTTTATATTGTCCATATATTTATATATATTTATATTGTATTGTGTATTTATTTTTTTGTCTATATTTAATAAATATAAATATAAAAAACCTATTTTAGCGATGTCAGTTTTTCTTATATCAGGGGGGCATAAGACATATCAGGGGGCACAGTGGTATCAGGGGGGACAGTGGCATAAAGGGTCTATAATGCGTATCAGGGGGCACAGTGGCATAAAGGGGCTATAAGGCATATCAGGGGGCACAGTGGCATGAAGGAGCTATAAGGCGTATCAGGGGGCACAGTGGCATACAGGGGCTATAAGGCATATCAGGGGGCACAGTGGCATAAAAGGGCTATAAGGCATATCAGGGGGCACAGTGGCTAAAAAGGGGCTATAAGGCATATCAGGGGGCACAGTGGCATAAAGGGGCTATAAGGTGAATCAGGGGGCACAGTGGCATCTCAGTGGCATATAGGGGTAAAAGGCATATCAGGGGCATGGTGGCATATCAAGGGTAAAATGCACATCAGGGGGCATGGTGGCATATCAAGGGTAAAAGGCATATAGGGGGCTATAAGGCATATCAGGGGGGCACAGTGGCATATCTGGGCACTGTGGCATATATGGGGCTATAAGGCATATCAGGGGGCACAGTGGCATATAGGGGGTATAAGGCATATTAGGGGACAGAGTGGCATATAGGGGGCTATAAGGCATATCAGGAGGGGTATAAGGCATATCAAGGGACAGAGTGGCATATAGGAGGTATAAGGGGGCACAGTGGCATCTCTGACATATAGGAGAGTATAAGGCATATATAGGGGCAGAGTAGCATATAGGGGGTATAAGGCATTTCTGGGACAGAGAGGCAAGCTGGGGGTGAGATGTGCATAACTGGGCAAAAATAGTTTACATGAATATTTACTAGTAAAGCTTTTTTTCGTATTTTTGGGGTTCTTGTTAAAATATAGTTTTAATTATTATGTCAGTAAAATAAGAAGGCAAATCGTGAAATGCCATTGTAAATTATAAATTTTTATTTTAAATAAACAAAAAATTTGCATATTGTTTTTTTTTACCCGATTAATCGAAAAAATAATCGGCCAACTAATCGATTATGAAAATAATCGTTAGTTGCAGCCCTACTAGCAAGCCAATGGGCTAGAGATGCACCGATATATCGGTGGGCGAAATGTATCGGCCGAAAATAGCATTACCGCCAGAGGGAGACCGTGGCCCCTGGGGGGCCGGGCACAGGGAGGCTGTAGGTTATGTGCATGTATTGGCTGCTTGTGCATGATAGGAGTGTCATTGCTATATTAAATATATATGATTACTAACAGCAATCACACTCCTATTATGCCCAGGCATACCCAGATTTCAGCATGTACTGGCTGACTTGCCATGATAGGCAATTGCTGTTAGTAATCATATATATTTAATATAGCAATGGTACTCCTATTATGCACAAGCAGCCACAGCAGCAAAAGCTAACAGAAATTACACTTCTATCATGCCCAGGTTCCAGGATGATTGTGATTGATGTTAGCAGCTATTGTTAACAATCATACTCCTATCATGCCCAGACAGCCAGTATACGCTGGAGTGTTTTGTTCATGAACATGAACCTTTATTGGAAGATCTAAATTTCTTCTGGGAGAGGATCACACTCCTATCAAGCCTAGGTTCCAGCATGTACTGGCTGTTGTACTAACATCAATCGCACTCATATTATGCCCAGGCAGCCAGTACATGCTGGACCCTGGGCATGATAAAAGTGTCATCCTATCCCACAAGACTATCCCCACATTTCATATAGGTACATAGTGTCATTCAATCACAGACTACTATCATGCCCAGGTAGCCATCACATGCTGGAATCACTCAACTGCTGTTATTATTTATGTTATTTATTTTTTTGTCCAACTTTAGTGTGTTACTTATATTTAATAAAAGTGTTTTTTTTTTCCTTTTCTTTGCTAAAGGGGGTCATTTTCGGTTTTGGCCAAGTGCATCGTGAATTTTTGGTTCCGGTCCAGAATTTTCATTTCGGTGCATCCCTAGTTGCATTCAACTGAGAAAGCCCTACCTAACCTACCTAAAAAGCAAAGATAAATTGGAGGCTGAAGCTCTAATTAAACATGCTCATCTGCGTTGTCTACATCTGTGCATAGACAACCTCCGCTGCCGGCACTTCCATGCACCGGCGTGACAACCTTTCGCTGCTCCACCATAGAAGCCCCGGCAGAAGTGCCGGCAGCAGAGGTTGTCTGCGTGCTAGACACCAGGGAGTCTGGGGGTGCATTGGTAAGTCGGGGGGGGGGTGCTTCTAGGAAGCAGAGTGGCATATCAGGGGGGCAGAGTGGCACTTTTTGTGGGCATACAGCATATCTTTGGGGGCAGGTGGGCATTTCTAGGGGACATAAAGCATATCTGGGGGTCAGAGTGGCATATCTGGGGGCATAAAGCATATCAGGGGTTATAAAGCATATTAGGGGCAGAGTGGCATATCTGGGGGCAGAGCAGCATATCAGGGGCAGGGTGGCATATCTGGGGCAGGGTGGCATATCAGGGGTCATAAAGCATATTAGGGGTAGAGTGGTATATCTAGGAGGGGCATAAAGCATATCTGGGGGCATATCTGGGGGCAGAGTTGCATATCTATAAGTAAGGTGCATTATGAATTAAAGGGGGACATTAAAATGGCTATTGGTTTTCTGTTTGTATATAACAAACTGTATAATAGATACCAAAAAATGTTAAAATACATGTATGCCTGTTCATTAGATAAAATACCATACCACTAATGTGTATTTTTTCTTTCAAAATTTTTTTTTCTTTAAAATAGCAACAATAGTGTGTGTAAGGAAAAGTTTTGTCCCTCAAAAACATGATAACAAGAAATGCATGTGATAATTGTCCTGAAGAAGTCAGACACCTGTAGCCCTTCCATACCTGGCTTGGAGAACATGATGCTCTAGAATCAGGAGTATCTTCTGACATTTAAAGCCACTTTTCCTCACACTGTCAGGGTCCACCCTGCCAGCCTGGACTATGCAATATTTTTTTTTTAAATCTTGTCTACCTGCAGCCACAAGTGGCCACCCTTCCCTCTAAAGAGCATCCCTATCCAATCACTTGGGACAGCTGAGCCTCGTTACCTGAGTTTAGCCCTGCCCTTTTATACCTACTCTGCCCTTCAGTCTGGGCCATTGCATTTGTTTGGCTTGGGTCCTCTGGGTCTGCTTGCAGCTGAAGATCTATTTACTTGTTCTAATTTCCTGTGTATGACCTTGGTCTACGTTCTCGATCCAGAGTTGTGTAGCAGACCCCGGCGTGTCCCAGACTTACTTACCTGCCAAGCCGTGTGCCCTGCCTGAAGGCTACCAAGCTTTGTGCCCTGCTTCAGGGCTACCAAGTCGTGTGCCCTGTCTAAGGGCTACCAAGCCGCGTGCCCTGCCACTCTGGTTTCCCCTATCCACGCTACAGTTCCCCCTGTCCATGCTACAGTTCTCCCTGTCCCCACTACAGTTCCCCTTTATTCTATTTCAGTTTTGCTTTTCTGTCTGTTGTGTGCCTGTCTGCATGCATGATGCATTGTGGGGTGCAAACTGAGCCTCTGATATCCCCTGCAATGGGGTTCCTACATGACCTGCTTACCCGAGCCCTGACACACACACACCGAGAAACCTTCTATTGCTGTAAAGGGGAACATAAACAGATGATATCACCAGTGACATCATAGGGGTTCCTCTGTGCTAATAGAAGTCCCTGGGGTCATAAAAGTGAATCTCTATACATCTATTAGAGAGTAATCCAAAAAAAAATTAGATGTAATTAATAATTCCAAAGTAAAAAATATGAAAAAAATCTAAAGAAAATACATATAAAGAAGTATAAAAAAACCCCAAATCGCTACAATACTCCCCAGTTACCTAAAATAAATCAATTAAAAATAGAAATATGCAAAAAAAATATGCTTTGTTGACTACTTTTGAGTCTGGCCAAAACAAGAAAAGCAACAAGCAATGTCTGTGAAAAACACAAAAATATAAAGTTATAATCAAGTTTGAAAAACATTGGAGATAGAATGGCTGTGTGAAAGGGGCCCTGGGCTGTCTTCTTTTCTGTAAAATATAGTTTTATTGGGTGGTTTTGAGTCCCACCATGTTAAATTTTGAAAACAAAAAGAGAGTTTGAAATAAAAGTGATATGTAACATGTAATATTTACCCTAATACGGACAAAATAGATTTATTAATACATTTTGGCATAGGCGTCGCTACTTTTGCCTACCCCCCCCACTGAATTTGGAACCACCCCCCAGCTGCAGTACCAGCTGCCAGCAAAGTGATTTACCACAAAGCCCCTAAAACAGTAGCGTATCTATAGGGGAGGGGGCAAGCGGAGAGGCCACCGCCCCTGGGCCGGTCTTCAGGCCCGCGCCAAGCAGGGCTGGCGCCTGATGAGCAGGGCTGGTTGGTGAGATCACAATCTCCCTCTAAGTGGCCTAACATTAGGAAGCGCAGGGTCTGTCACTTCAGACCTTGGCTTCCATGCTCTCTAAACACTACACGCCGGCAATTTTATAGGTGTGTTTATGGACAGTTGTGTGTAAATGCAGTGTGTGTGGGCAGGTGTGTGTAAGGCCTGTGTAAGTGTATTTGTGTGTGTAAAGGCAGCATCTTTGGGCAGTTGTATGTAAGGGCAGTGGTATGTGTGTTTATGGACAGGTGTGTGTGTAAAGGCAGTGTGTGTGTGTGGGCATCAAATGCTTTTATTTATATCAGATGAGAAAACAGAAGCAAAAAAAATAAATTCAGTAATAATAGCGTATCAAACAAATGATAAGTCTACTTCTATTCAAATATGTGTGGAAATAGCAAAAAAGATTACACCAAAAATCCCTCGTTTCCAACTCTGTCCCTGCAAAGTACTGCCCCGTAGTATGTAGGATGCATATAAAACAGACAATCCAATTCCCTCCAGGAACATCAACTCTGTTTGTGTCGTCAGCAAAAAGACATACCTTTCCATCAAGACCTTCTGAAATATCACTAATAAAAATATTAAAGAGAATGGGTCCAAGTACAGATCCCTGAGGTACTCCACTGTTAACAAGACCTTGCTCTGAATATACGTCATTGACTACAACCCTCTGTTTTATGTCACTCAGCCACTGCCTAATCCATTCAAAAATATTGGGATCTAAAGTCAGAAATTGCAGTTTATTTATAAGTCTTCTATGTGGGACAATGTCAAAGGCCTTACTTAAATCCAGATACGCAATGTCCAATGCACCACCTTGATCAATTACTTTAGTCACCAAATCAAAAAAATCAATAAGATTTGTTTAGCATTATCTTCCTGAGGTAAACCCGTGTTGTTTTTGATTTTATAACCCATGTGACTTCAGATGTTCAAGAATCCTGTGTCCCTGGAAACATGTTCCATCATTGCTCCTACACTTGCACTTGCCCCCTGGCAGCCCCCATTGCTACACTTGTCCCCTGCTTACCTGCTGCCACACTTGCCCCCTGCTCACCTGCAGACCCTTGCCACCCTGGTGACCTGCAGCCCCTTGCCAAACTTGCCTCCTGCTCACCTGCAACCCTTTGCCACACTTGCCCCTTGAAGCCCCACTTGCCCCCTGCTCACCTGCAGCCCCACTTGCTCACCTGCTGCCCCTGCTGCCACAGTTGTACATGGCTGGTGAAGTCCAGTTGGCCCCATTTAATTCTGATGACCTAGATGCGGAGATGCAGCTTCAAAAGGAGTTGCACTCTCTCTTCTCACACAGTGTCTCCCCTGCAACATCAAGAATGGAAGGTGCCGCAAAAGCCAATCTCTCCACAGCGAATGCACGGAGGTACAATGGTGAAAAAATCAAATCTGTAAGTGAATGACTGCATGGATTTGATTTTTCACTGCACGAACGTGTCGACAGACATGTTGACATAGGCCATGTTTTCAATATGTCTCCAAAATGCATTTGTCCGTTTCTTCATACCCCAGTTAACGCTCTGCAGGATATGCATTCAACCAAATGCAGTTCCTTGCACATGATGAACTCACCTCCAGTCAGATCCAGCGCTGGCTCTGCTGAGTGCTGCATGCAGGGGTATGTCTAGACCCCAGTGCACACGTGTAAAGCCTTTCACTTTCCTGCCACTGATTGGATGCTTAAGCTGTCAAGCTGTCAATCAGTGACAGGAATACTCCTATGGATTTCATTGTACATTATTGGCGTTTTATTTTTCATCTTAGATTTAGAAGAATTAATAATAATCCCTTAAGGACCAGGCTATTTTTTATTGTTTGTACCTTTGTTTGGCTGTTTTAACACTTTTGCAAATTGTAAATTGCTTTCTAAGCTTGTTTAATGCCATGACGTGCCAGGCACATCATTGGTCATTAACTGACTGTTTTTACATGACGTGCCGTCATTGGTCATTAAGGGGTTGAAGTCCTCACAAAGGGTAACAGTTACTCACAGAGTACAGTAATACGCATCCTTCTATAGTAGTAGTATATGTCGCAAGCCTCCTTTACCTCAAAGCTAAGCAAGTTTGTCTTCAAACCAGTGGTTAGAGAGTTTGTCTTTAACTTAATAGTAAATTAATTTGCCTTTGAGCTCAGACTGGTATGAGTTGATATCCTTACATTAAGTAAAATTTTATTACATTAAATAAAAATAAAGGGGTGCATTATTAATATGCAAATGACTATTTCAGTGCCTGTAAGAAAAGGTGTACATTAATTTACCTCTACAGACAAGCAAGAATGATATAATAATTTAGGGCAGCTTCTATTGCAGGCATTGTATGTGTACACTACACACCCCTCCCCTTTCTCCTGTAATTTTTGTTTCTCTGCAGCTGCACACTCTCTCATACTGACCCCCCCTCTCCCATCTCTTGTTTCCCCTCCCAGTCTGCAACCGTAGAGAAGTCGTAGGAGACCAGAAAACTGGAGAAGCTGTTGAGGGGGCAGATACAAGGTAGATGGAGAGTGCAGGGAGCACAGAAAGTATTGGATGACACAGAAAGAGGACGGAAGGGTCTAAATCCGATCTGAGCTGCACACTCACTGTCTTCAGTTGATGGGAGTCAGACTTTATATTGAGATTCGACGAGACTGACACATGCGTGTGTTTGACACAGAGAAAGGAAGCTAATTTTTGGGCAACAAATTTTGTTTCTGAATAAAAAAGCCGCCTGAGCCTAAAGAAGAGGAAACAAAATTTGGTGTTTGAAACTGAAAAATTGTCTGTTGAATTCTGTATTCTGTCAGCCCTTCTTCCTGGAGAACCCTGTCAGTCTTGGCCGTTAATACTGATTAATGAAGTGGAGTTGAAACCTATTAGTGAATAAACCTCTCTTGCTGTGGCTTGTTGACTGGTCCCTTGAAAGTGGAAGGCTTACAAAAGCTTGTAGGTATCATATACACTAACACCTTTCCTTGTATCACTATGAAATCCCTCTTTCAGCTTTTCTTATTTTCCTTGGAAATTTAATACAATTACTGAATACAAAATAGATATAGAACAAAAATATTGTCACCAAACATAAACATGTCTACAATATATATTTGATGGTTGATGGGCTATTCCTTTCGAAATCTGACTAGAGATAACTAGGGAATATATCTTTTTCTTGGCATATGAGAATTATTTTTACTGGCTTTTCTTACATGGTCTGTTATTCCAGGGCTGAATCCAAACCAATATTAGCTTAAGAGAGAGAGGACACTCACCTGGATTGACCTGTGATTCCACAGAACTCAGGAGTTGCAGAATTATGGACAAGATGAGATGTACTTGTTTTGTGTCTATCATCTTTGTTTGCTAATGAGTCAAGACTACCAAAATCTGCCAGGAAAAAGAAAATGTATGAAAATATTGTACAGTATGTTTTCAAATAACGTATACAAAAGTATATATTATGTAGTAGTGCATAACATTAGCTGTATTTGCAGTGGTCTTGAATAAGAGATAAATATATAACATAAATAGGTTAAACAAGTAACATATTATAATATGATAAAAACAAAGCTAAACTACTGCCATATTTTATTCAACTAAATAAGCAGTTTTTCACTCACAAGAAGAGAGAACTATTGCAAAAAAAAACCAAAATAAACATGGTAAAGTTAAAGTTTTGTATAGATGAAGGTTATGTAAATATGACTTTAACCCCTTTGTGACAAAGGCTGATTTTACTTTTTGTACCCTTCGTGACAATGGCCGTTTTAACATTTCTGCGCTGCTCGTGTTTAGCTGTAATTTTCTACTTTTCTTCTTTCCCGTTTACTGAACCTACACACATTAGATTAGTGCTTTCTTTAGATTGTTTACATTGTTTTGATTGTATCATATTATTTACTATTAAAAAAAAGTATAAAATATGGTGAAAAATTTAGAAAAAAATGACTGTTTCTAACTTTTCGTTGAAAAATCTTTTACTCATCTATAGATTCTACTATTTGTCCTGAGTGTAGAAGTACCCAATGTTTTTATGTTTTTTTGCTTTTTTCTACACATTATGGGGCAATAAGTACAGGTAGCGTTTCCTATTTCAAAGCCATTTTTTCCAAATCTGGTAATTCTTCCCCCCATGTGCCATTTCGGGTATCTTTGAAGCCGGCCAATGCAATTTACCCCATCAAGTCATATATTTTTTAAAACTAGACAGCCCAGGGTATTCCAAATGCTGGTATTTTAACCCTTTCCAAGCATTAATTCTACCATCAGCCTTTGTCAAACTTTATGGTACTAATTTTTTTTGCATTTGTTTTTTCACACACATTTTACTTCAGGTTCTGGTATATGTCACTATCATAAAACACCCCAATATGTGTTTAGCAACATCTCCTGAGTACAGCGATACCTCACATGAATGATTTTGCCTGGCTGTTTGGGGGCAAAAGGGCCACATTTGGGGCATGCGCATTTTCAATGTTGAACATTGGCGTTAGGCGATCCACTGCCCATGTCCTATTTGGTACATCTTTGAGCCGGGCCATTTCATTATGCCCAATAAA
Source organism: Spea bombifrons (assembly GCF_027358695.1). Taxonomy (NCBI): domain Eukaryota; kingdom Metazoa; phylum Chordata; class Amphibia; order Anura; family Pelobatidae; genus Spea; species Spea bombifrons. The sequence goes on along the minus strand of NC_071092.1, from coordinate 14,912,760 downwards.
GCCATATATTTTTGAAAACCAGACACCCCAGGGTATTTCAAATGCTAGTATTTTAACTCTTTCCATGCACCATATCTACCACCAGTCTTTGTCAAACTTTGTGGTAGTCATTTTTTTGCATTTGTTTTGTCACACACATTTTACTTCAGGTATGAATTACAAGGTTCTGGTATATGCCACTATAATAAAACACCCCAATTTGTGTTCAGCAACATCTCCTGAGTACAGCGATACCTCACATGAATGATTTTGCCTGGCTGTTTGGGGGCAAAAGGGCCACATTTGGGGCATGCACATTTTTCAATGTTGAACTTTGGCATTTGGGGATCCACTGCCCATGCCCTATTTGGTACATCTTTGAGCCGGGCCATTTCAATGTGCCCAACAAAACCATATATTTTTGAAAACTAGAGACCCCACGGTATTTTAAATGCTGGTATTTTAACTCTTTGCATGCACATATTTTACTACCAGAATTTTTTCAAAGTTTGCAGTAGTATTCTTTTGTGTGTATTTTTTCCCCACACACCTATGTTATGTATAAATTTACAGCTCCTGGTATATGCCGCTGTCACACGACACCCCAATATGTGTTCAGCAACATCTCCTGAGTACAGTGATACCCCACATGCATGGGTTTGTCATTTTTTGGGGGAACTAAAAGGCCACATTTGGTACATGTGCATTTTTCTAATTGGAAATTAGATGTGTGGCCATCCTTCCCCCCGTGTTAATTGGGACCTTGTTGAACCCGGCCAATTCAATTTACCCCATGAAATCATACATTTTTTAAAAGTAGACACCCCATGGGCATTTAATATGCCAGTATTTTAACTCTTTTCATGCGAGAATTGTTTTAAGCTAATGTGCTAATTTTAGGACTTGCTAACAAAAATATATTTTTTATATATATATATATATTTTTTGCCTTTTTTTAAAAAAAATTTAACATTTTTTTTCAACTTGAAGGTTCCTCTGATAGTGACATCAGTGGGAAATTATTTTTACATTTAACTGTTTCTAATTATTATTAATTATTATTAATTTTATTTTATTTTTTAATTTATTTTTTTACTAATCACACTGTGATGAGGATAGACTGTCTGTGGAACTCTAGTGTTTCAGTCGGCTCCGCTATCTTGCTATCTTGTGAGTGGCAGCAATGTCTCTCAAGTGGAGCCAGAGTTCTCTAGAGGGTCTGGAGACCATTTTGCGAACTTTTTCATCGTGAAAATCACCGGTGACTGGAGCGGTCACAGTCCATCCTGGAGTAAGTGTTTGGTGTCGCTGGATGCCTCCTGATCAAGGCATTCCAGTGACACCATTTAAGTTTAGGAGGTGATTCTTGATCGCCTCCTAAACGCTTTTAAAACGGGCGTCCGCCACCATACAATGTATGGCGGATGTTGACGCCCCGGGGAGGGGCCAGAGATGGCCCCTAGTGCCGATCGTGGCGTTGCTGAATGCCTCGAGGTCGAGGCATTACAGCAACACCGTTTGGGTGCAGAAAGCGAACGTAGATCGCTTTCTGCACCTGTTTAAAGACATGACGGTCCTGGCACGTCAATTGTCGTTAACCGTTTGTTTTCCAGTGACGTGCCAGAACCAGCAATTGTCATTAAGGGGTTAAATTAATAGTCCAACACAATGGATCGCGTCTAACGCTAAGAGGACCGATTAAGTGGATCCTTTCTTCAGACGCCTGGGTCTATAAATGCCCAGCAATATAAACCTACCCAATACTCAATCTTTCCCCAGTCTTCAGCCCATATGGAGGAACATCTTGTCACAAACGCACCCTACTCCAAGCATGCACAGGACTTGGTTCTGGTGGTAAAATGGTTAAAATTCGCTATCTGTCTGCCCTAGACCGGAAATAGTGACAAAAATATCCTCCCTTAATACCACCCACATTTAACTATAATGATATGACTAATATCATAACGCTGCCACCACCAAGACAATTTAAAAACGGGGTGCCTTGGTCCCCGAAATGAATTAGACTAAGAACCCACACAATATACTTTAACAAAATAACTATGTGATTTCAAATGACCAATAAATTGGTCTAATCAGGTAACGTGAGTCTTTACCAGACAAATGCAGAACTTAATAAATGAATATTTATTATGAACAAAAAATAGTCACAGTGCATACAAAAAACCATGATAAACAGATTTACACCAAACTGATAAAAATAAAAAGGAGAAATTACTGAAAACCTAACTACTCACTTGAATGCTAAAGTAACAGTTTTTCTGTCTGTAGGGCTCCGGCAAAGAAAGGTGGCTACTCAAAATTAGATCTTGGCCCCTAGTAAGCACACTGACCAATTTCCTATCATTAAATTTATACTTTTTAAGCGGAGGGAAGGTGTACCTATAGGAACCATAAGTGACCTACCCCCTTGTGTTGTAGAAACATATAAGTCAAAATAACTCTTTTTCATTTTATTGTCCCTCCTCTGCTTGTCACATCAATAATTCTTGCATTTTAAATTGTGAAGTCCATAGATATGTCACACTTGCTACTTATGACTGAATACCATGCACGATGTCTTCCAAACAGCTTATGTGGTACTAGGCATATTTGCATTCTTTTTGTAGGGTGTGCTTTCCCCGTTCTAGATATGCACAAAAGGAGGTATGATTATGAATCTATGGGTTATTATTTTATGTGTTGGATATGACCCTGGAAGAAATGTTTTTTACTGAATGCTAGTGGTCACTTAGCACATCAAAAGAATTCACAATCTATGAGGGGCTACAGGCATATGGTGGATTACTCAGCAAGTAGATGTAGAGGCACCTCCTCTGTAACATTTCACACCTTGCAGAGGGCCCTGGTTGGAGTCCCAGCTGCAAAAGACAAATTCATCTTATAAGACCTTTTGGCACCACATGCCTATACAATTGAATTAACCCCTCTCATGCTGAAATTGGCCATACCATCTCTACCAGGTAGCAAGTCCATGTATGCCCTACATAAATTGGCGTGACATATCTTACCGCATCTCACATCTGATTCAGAACAGGTCTACTATGCAGTGGCGAAACCAGAGTTGCAGTCGCCCAGGGCAGAATATTTTTTTGTGCCCCCCCCCCATGTAACTCCTCTCGGCCATGGCAGATATCAAGTGTTTACAGTTTGCTAAAATGCACGTTTGATTGTGAAACAGTTAATGTAACATAGCTGTTCTGCTATATACATCTTTTTTTCCCTACCTAACAATAAATAACAAAAAGAAATGATTAGCATTACCTGACTGAAAGGAATGAGAATCTTCAGTCAAATGAGCGAAGGACATTAAGTGTTTTAAATGTTTACAACTAGGCTGTAGCTGCCTAATTTCTAAATATTTTCTTATATATTTTTCTTTTTTATATAAAAAGAAAAATATATATCTAGATTTAGGCTATTGGCCCAATAAGTGTCACTCGTCTGGATCTCAGTTTAGGCTATTCTGGCCCAATAAGTGTCACTCGTCTGGATCTCAGTTTAGGCTATTCTGGCCCAATAGGTGTCAATGGTCTGGATCTCATTTTAGGCTATTGTCTAACAGTGTTTTTGCACAACAAACGTGGAGACACACAACAGAGTGACCGTACTGCGACTGAACAGATTTAATATCGGCTCAACCATGGCGTCTCTTCAGTCGTGCTGTCTCTATTAATGTCACACAGCAAACAGCGGAAGTATCAGCTCGTTCCGTTTCAGTCCCTCGGCTACATAAATTGGTTTGTTGCCTGATACCCCGCCGGCAACTAAGCTATTTAGCTGATGCTGAGGGACTGATGTTGGAAACGGTATGGTCCCTCTCACTGACTCTCATTGCACCCGCGCAAATGCTCTGAAAAATACCACTCGTCATATTCAAGGTCGTCTTCTAATCAGGACTCAAATAGAGGTCTGACTACAAGACTAAGATTCAGAGCCCACATAAGGGGTTAAAAGGTATTACAATAGGCAGTGTGGCATATAGGGGGTAAAAGGTATTACTATAGGCAGAGTGGCATATAGGGGGTTAGAAGTCATTTTTGTAGGCAGAGTAGCATATTGAGGGTTAAAAGGCATTTCCGGGGCGCAGAGTGGCATATCAGGGAGGCAAAGTGGCATATAGGGGGTATAAGGCATATCTGGGGGGCAGATGTGCATAACTGGCAGCAAGTTGGCAAATAAAAGGAAATAAAAACAAAAAATGTATTTTTCTCAATGATAGTTTTTATTAAACATGAAAAATAGTTTACATGTGAATTAATATTTACTAGTACAACTTTTTTCTTTCAGGGTAGTCTTATATTAAGACTTTTACTCTTTTCCTAAATTAATATTAAAATTTTGGCGGGTCGTCTTATAAATCGAGCAAATACGGTATATTGTTATTTGAGAAATAGTTCTATAATATATTGTTGCTCGGTTAATAGTAAAATGAACTATGAATCACAGAAGGTATAGCGTGCTGAATAGATCTGTAAACATTTCAGTATGTGTATTATAGTCATATTTTGGTGAGACATACTAAAACAGTAGTTTCAACTCAAATATTGGGTAAACGTAAACCCCTAATTCATCCTGCTCTGCTTAATGTTTTGGTTTAAATATTAAAGTTTCTTTCCTCCACCATTTATTATGCAGATTGTCCCTCTTTGTCCCTAGCTTGATCTAGATAAAGTTAATGCACTTGATATCTCCATTGTGAAGGGTCCAATGATGTCTGAAAACTAATGTTTTTTTACACATATTGATGTGTTATATGACTCTCCTACTAAATTATCTATAACCTTTCCCCACATATTATATATCATAGTTGCAGGTTTTTAACTAAATTACATTTATACCTATTTCTCTAAATTATAAATACTTTATACCTATTTCTTTAAATTGTGTCCTTAGATACTTAGATTTTGTATTAAAGTCTTGAATATCCAAACTGTTTTTACTTAGCCTTAAGTACTGCTCTAAAGCAATGCCTTTGTGCAAGGTGTAAGGGTGATGGCTTTCCAATTCAGTAGGCTGTTTGTAGAAGTAGATTTACAACATAGGGTTGTATTATGTGGCATTTTGTGTCATTTTACATAAATCCGAGAAAAAAGATATACGGGATTGAGATATCAATATTATTGTTATTTTGTTATTCAACCATTTTTTAAAATTCACCTGATGACCCATTCCAAATGACAATGATGTAATCTACTGTATATACCCATGCCACATTATCATTTGAAACCATTCAGAAGTTCAAAAAACTGATTCAATTACAATTCCTCCCACTATCCTAGATAGAGTTTGGTGTAACTTGGGCCATTAGCCGTACCTTTAATTTGCCAAAATTACTTTTTTAATACAAAATAATTATGTCTTAAAGGTGCAGTTCCACATAGATGTTTTTTTCACAGCTTTCCTAAATGTTTATATTATTATGTACTGCTAGTGTATGCATCTTAAATAAGCATATGCCTTTCTTTTACCCCTTAATGACAAGACTTTACACTTTGTACACTTTGGGACAAAGGCTGTTTTAACATTTTTGCGGTGTTGCTGTTTAGCTGTAATTTTCTTCTTTCTTATTTGGTGCAACCACATACATTATATATTTTGTTTTTTCAGGACAAGCAGGGCTTTCTCTACCATTATTTTAATTTAGTATTACAAAATGATAAAATATGGTGATTTTTTTCACGTTTTTGATTTTTTTTACTCATGCAAAAAATGAATGAAAAAACCTGCTAAATAGATTCTTATATTGATCCTGAGTTTAGAAATACCCAATGTTTTTTTTTTGCACACTATGGCTATTTAAAAACATTTTTTTTCCGTATATGGTCATACTGCCCCATGTCCTATTTGGCACATCTTTGAAGCCAGCCACTTCAATTTACCCAGTCAAACCATATTTCAAATGCTAGTATTTTAAGTCTTTCTGTAAGAAATGAAGGGTGCCTTTAAAATGTGATACTACATTTATTGCATATTGTTTTGGGGAAGATTTGGGTTTCTGTAAAGTGAGATATCTGGTTATACAATGTAAGGACATTTGCATAGTAATGCATTACAAAGGGTTTGGAACAAAGCCTCCAACAGAGGTGGGATACCCCACAGGGGGTCAGACAACTGAAGCCGATGTATATTAACATAACTGTATATTTTTGCATAGACTATCTGCCTCCTTCATAATTGGGTCATACAGGAAATCTCTGGAAGGAGGGGTTGGGTGAACCACTTTCTGGGAGTTACAAGGAATTCTGGGATGAATAGTTAGGGGCTGCAATAGTCAGAAGAGTCTGAGAAATAAGAGTCTAAGAAAGGAGAACGCAGCGAACAGAAGTGTCCTGGGTCAGGAGACTCAGAACGAAGCTGCGCAAGATGGCGTTCGGGAGAAGCCTGTGAGCTGAGAGAGATTTCCCCAGAAATGTTTTCTGTATGTTATATGGTTTATCACCTGTAACAGTGACCTAATTCAATATCAATATACATTTTTCTATACGCTTGTATTTGTGCTTTATTCGTCACACATTCCCTAAAAGAATAACCCTGTAAGGGTCATAATTTCTTACATTTCCATGCACTAATTCTACCACCAGCCTTTGTCAAACGTTATGGTAGTAATCACACACATTTTACTTCAGGTATGCATTTACAGCTCATGGTTTATGTCACTGTCAAACAATACCTCAATATGTTCAGCCACAAAGTACAGTGATACCACCTATGCGTGGGTTTGTTGGGTTGTGTGCAGGGTAATAGGCCACATTTGGGAGGTGTGCATTTTTCAATCTGGAATTTTGTTGAAAATATGCTATTTGAGAGATCTTTAAGCCAGCCAATTCAATTTGTAGTTGACATGGATTGCGTCATCCATTATTAGTGATTCACTTCACAGACACTAATCTCCCTTTGGATAAACCACTCCCCTAACTAGGGGAATTGCATGGTTTTTTTTTTACCTATTTTTTTATTTTACTAATCACATTGTGATTAGTGAGCTGGGCTCCAGTGACTTGCATGGTTGAATGCAGTACCTGTATTTAACCTACAGAGGATAGACTGTCTGTGGAACTCTAGTGTTTCAGTCGGCTCCGCTATCTTGCTATCTTGTGAGTGGCAGCAATGTCTCCCATTGATGGTGCTTGTGGTTGCTCTTCGGTGCAATCACTAGGCGATCGGGGTAGGGAGGTTGTGTTGCGGAATTCCTTGATATTGAGGCATGTCAGTAACACTGATTAAGCTTAGAAAGAGATTGCTGATTAAAGCTCTAGCTAGTTTTAGTCAGCCGCTATCCTCCCAATATCCACAGCTAGCCTCGCTTGTGAGGCTTCTGTGGATGCTGCAAAGCCGCCGATCGGTGATTGCAGGTATTTGAAAGCACCCCGTACATGCACAGGCTTCGTCCCAAATGCATTGTCGTGAAGGGGCTTAAGTAACATACTGTTTTTTCTTGTTGAAACCATTTCAGCGAGGCTTCTTAATCCTATCTGTCTTCAATGCTCAGCCTGCCCATCTCTGACATCGTAAAAGGGGTGTTACCTTTAAGTTATTCTAGTTTAAGGGGACCACAGCCCAATCACACATCACTCCCATCACACCTATGACACAAAACACCTCACACCTATAATACATAACTCACATCACACAAAACATTTCACTAAATAACACTCACTCTTCATCGCTGGCCAATGTGGTCATTACTGTGTATTAGGATCTGTAAAGTTTTGCTGTTTCATATGCATGAGCATCCAATGGCACGTAGCTGTAGCGTGTCAGACTGCTGGGATGTAATACATAAAGGAGGGGCTTTGGGGTAATGACAGAATTCTGTTTCTAGGCAACTGTAGTATTTCAATGAACTTTCAAACAAAGTTTGTAAAAGACAAGGAACAATAAGGAGAAAAAATGAAAATTATACATAATGGGGAAATCCAGTCCTGCTCCACAGGGCTGCATGTGCCTATCACGTACCAGTATCTGTCTGCTCAGGCCTACTGCTGCTGCACCTCTTTGACCTTCCTTACTCTGAGAGAATCTTTTTTAAAAAATTTCTATAATGTTGTGATGGGAATTCAGTCCTGCTCCATGGGGCTGCATGTTCCTATCATCTGCCAGTGTCTGCATGCCTAGGCCCAGTGCCCTACTGCTGCTGCACCTTTTTGACCAAGTCTGGAGGAACCTTTTTATAATATTTATATAATGAAAGGTAAGTCCAGAAGGTGTCAGGGACTCCCCCTTTTGGAAACACCCTTTGAATGTTGCTCCAAATTAAAATTTTGTCCAGCAAAAATGAAATGCAAATTTCATCTTAATCGAATTTGCTCGCTGAGCACATGTCTAATAATCACCGTTGTTTAGGATTTTTTCTCTTCTGTTATATATCTTGCAGGTGATTAATTAATGTTTAAACCTCTGGGTGGCAGTTTTTGTTTCAAATAACATTGATGAGCGACCCTTCTCTGTTGTTTGTAAGTTTTGGTTACATTAAAGAAATTTGTTTTGTTATCTGTGACATAAGGCTCTGCAAAATGTATAGTGGAGGAGACTCTAGTAGCTTCTTTCACACAGAAATCTGGGTCTGGATTCAGAGAAAGGTCACCGGCTGTAATAATAGTTAGATAGGCTGAAAAGAGACCTGCGTCCATCAAGTTCAGCCTTTCCCATATCTGTTTATTTCTTGCTGTTGATCCAAAAGAAGGCAAAAAATCTGGTTGTGGCTCTTTCCAATTTTGCACAAACTAGGGGAAAAAATCCTTCTTGACCCCAGATTGGCAGTCAGATCTCTCCTTGGATCAAGAAGCTGTTTCCCCATAAATAAAAAATTATATCCATGAATATTATGTTTTTGAAAGTATACATCTAAATGTTGTTTAAATGTCTTTACAGACAAAACTACCTCTGCAGGCAGAGAATTCTACATCCTTATTGTCCTAACTGTAAAAAAAACCCTTTCCTTTGCCTTAGACTAAATCTCCTTTCTTCCAGCCTAAATGCTTGACCACGTGTCCGATGCATAGTCCTGTTTACGAATAGATTTCCACACAATGGTTTGTATTGGCCCAGAATCTATTTATATAATGCTATCATATCCCCTCTGAGGTGTTGTTTTTCTAAACTAAACAGATTTAAATTAATTAACCTTTCTTGTCAACTAAAGTGTTCCATTCCTTTTATTAATTTTGTAGTCCGCCTCTGCACCTTTTCCATTGCTATAATATTCTTCTTTAGAATAGGTGCCCAAAATTGCACAGCATATTCAAGGTGTGGCCTTACCATTGATTTATAGAGGCGCAAAATTATATTTGTATCCTGCGAATTGATGCCCCTTTTTATACATGACAATACATTACTGGCCTTAGCGACTGCTGACTGACATTGCACATTGTTTCCTAGCTTGTTGTCTATAACAATTCCCAAATCCTTCTCCTTTGTTGTTATCCCTAATTCACTACCATTTAGGGTGTAAGTTGCTTGTGCATTCCTTACCCCGAAGTGCATAACTTTGCATTTATCTACATTAAATTTAATCTGCCATTTATGTGCCCAGTCCCCCAGTCTAAATCCCTCTGCAGCAAAGTAATATCCTGCTCACATTATATTACTTTACAGAGTTTAGCGTCATCTGCAAACACAGAAACAAGACTTTCAACGCCTATTGCAAGGTCAGTTATAAATATGTTGCATAAAATTGGTCCCAGAACAGAACCCCAGAAGAACACCACTTACCACTTTTGTCCAGTATATAAGTAAGAACCAAATGTGGCAAAATACTTAAAAGAATTAGGCCTTGATTGAGCATTTCCTTCTCCGATTATGTATTAAATTAATAATTTTGAGGTGCAAAATATGAAAATATAGCCTTAAAACCAGATGGCTAAAACAGCAGTGTATCAGGGAAAATGTTTTGAATTGCATGGAAATGGAAAATTTTACGTTACAGTCATATAATCTTTAAAGCAGTCATAGGAGAAAAACAACATTTTATTCCAGGATCTAGTGACTGTACATGTATTAGAATTAATTTCCTCTGTTTCAACTTTTTTTTCTTGCTGTGTAAAATTTCCATCTTCCACATCCTGTAAGCAACACAATGATTACTATTTACATGTGTAATTAAGTTAATAGTCAAGTATTTGGTATTCTGAGGCTCTAGTTTTGATAGCATTCACAGATCTCAAAATCTGTACATAACACTACAGTATAGGTTTATGAAAAGCAGACAACCCAGGTATTCCATGATGGACATTCTGAGGCATCCATCTCACCAATCTCATCCAAAGTGAGTGGTAAGAAAACCCTGCTTTTTAAACACCATTTGTTATGCTGCTATTTCCTGTCCAGGATATGTATAGCTGCAAATAAAAAAATAAGTTTGTGTTAAGCAAGTACAGTAACGCTCCACATGCCTAGGTTTGACATGTTTTGGGGAAGCTATGGGTCCAAAATTGCAACATGTGCATTTTTAAAAAGATTTTTGTGGTGAGGGGGGAATACTTATTCTTTATTAAGATTTTTATCTTTTTAGGTGAGGGGTACAGGTTGGTAGAGGTTAGGTAAGGTGAGTGGTTTTATGTTTTTATTTTTTTAAACTTTTTAAATATTTTTATTTCTTATTTTTCAATGCTCTCTCTAAAAAAGAGAGCAGTTCACCATTACTAGAGATTCCTGATGGGATTTTTTTCAGACACCAGGGACCTCTTTTGGAACAGGGCAAACCCTTGTGATGTCATGATCATAGAACACTGTGCACTTTTTCAGAGGGGTAAAACTGTTTATCCCTTATCTCATACTGCTACAAGCTGCTATGGCAGCACCTAAAGCTCAATGGGCCAGTTAAAAGGAGATCTCCCTAACCAGCTCTATGGAGGTCCTGCCTAATATTGTGTAGGTACACCTTTTGACTCCAAAACAGCCCTGACACGTTGAGGCATGAACTCCACTAGACCTCTGAAGATCTGCTGTGGTATCTGGCACTAAGACATTAGCAGCAGATCCTTTCAGTCCCGTAACTTCCCAAGTGGGGCCTCCATGGATGCATCCTGGTATCATGTGTTCTCCAGGTAAGCAACGCACCTAACCATTCACTTGTAAATGAAAATGTGATTTATCAGACCAGGCCACCTTCTTCCATTGCTCCTAATGTTCTAATGCTCAAGTGCTCATTGTAAGCACTTTCGGCAGTAGACAGGGGTCAGCATGGGCACCCTGACTGGTCTGCGGCTACACAGTTGGCTAGCCATCACAATGTGGACCTTGTCAAAGTCGCTCAGATCTTTAAGTTTCTTGCTTACTATTTAATGATAGGAGTTATGCTGTACCCTTGTCAGTGTCTGGTTTGCTATATAATTATGGACATTAAGTTTATTGTGTGGTTCAATATTTAGCCACTTCACGACAAAGCTTGTACATGTACAGGCTCACAATGCATTGTCATTAATAGGTTTAAGGACAAGGGGAGTCATGCAGTACAACCATCAGTGTCTGGCTTAATATATGGCTCAATATATAGTAATGGGATTTATGCTGTACCACATATGTCAGGCTCACTATGAGCTGCACTGTATAAAACACAATTTTATTTATTTCAATTAAAAGGCCCACCAAAATCCTCAGCACCAGGCCCATGATGCTCTTAATCCGACCCTAAGAATGAGAGGGGCCTAAGCAAATGCTTGTCCAGGGTCACAGTCTTGCTAAATAGTCCCAAATGAGACATAGGCATCACCAAATAAAATTTGAAAATTTCATGTTTGGAAAAGGGAATGTTGTGCCCTGTAACTTCCAAAACCCATAAAGAACTACGGATGTTGTTTTGTTTTCAAATTCAAGACACATATTAATCTATTTTGTGGTACATTGGTTAACTGAAGTTGTTTGGGGCCATTTTCATAGAATAAATGTGTTTAAATACACCAGTAATTGTATATAGATCATGTGGTTTGTTGGTTTGAAACATCACATTCACATATATTACCTAATGCTGCTAACAATACAGGCACTGTGTATAACACATTTGCACATACATTATTTTAAAATAGTATATTTTAACCATGTCACGTTGCTTAACATTCACAAAGGGGTTAAGAAATATTAGTACTGAATAAATCACACAACAGTCTGTGCCTGTAGGCTTTTCGTGTTGTAACAAAGAGGCTCTGTATACAGCCTGCCGCAGGATTAGCACAGTCAAAGATACAGCCAGGTAACTCTCCAGGAAAAGCAGAATCACTAGCAAATATTGAAATCTCACACGTCTAAAAGAAATATGCAAAACCACTGCTCATTTCTTCTATGGGGCACTGTATATCCCTAACACAGTGTGCCACAGAAATCTTATTACCTTTCTGAGACTGTTACCAACTTTGAAACAATAATTCCTTTAATATTTTTCTCACAGCTGCAGTGTATCTCACTTTGAGAAATACAGTATAGCTGGATCTATATATAGCTATATAATAGATTAAGAAGCATAACAAAAGCATATATATATATATATGTTTGTGTGTGTATACATTTTAACACCATCTCTATATTTTCAAGAACACATTCTTAAGTGAACCCAACTATGAAAATGTGATTATTAGTCAAGCTAAAACTATTATTTGTATGAACCATGTTTTAAAACAATGCATCATTCCTGAAAAAAATAGCAAACTCCTTTTAACCTAGCTACACCATTACAATATGCACATAAACAATATTAATATAATTTGGTTTAGTTTTTAGGAGGCATAGGAGAAAGGTTTTTAAATTTCCTCTCTATGACCTCAGCACTGATTTATAGCAAAATTAGAATTGAAATAAAAACACAGTGTTAGATTTGCAAAAGCTGCTGCATTAGATAAAATACTGTGAAGTGTTTACTGTTTAACCCCTTAAGGACAGAGATTTTAATTTGGTTTACCCTTTCATGACAATGGCTGTTTTTTTTGCAACATTTGTGATTATCTGTAATTTTTTAATGTCTCATTTACTGTACATATATTGTTTTTTGCAGGACAAGAAAAAGGTGAAAAATTTAAGAAAGTTTATTTGATTTTTTTCACTCATTATTATTACTATTATTATTATTATTTATTATGGCCAATACCCTTAGACACCTACTGTTCATATATTGCCTAAGTTATATAGGTCGACCTATGGTTTCTTGTATACAGCGTATCTCAGCTAATGTCTCTGAATACCATATTTGCTCGATTATAAGACGACCCCACAAAATATAAATATTTAGTAAAAAAATAAAAAAGAATATATGACTATCCTATAAAAAAACGTTTTATTACTAAATATTAATTCATATGTAAACTATTTTTTCATATTTAATAAAACATTTTTTGTTTTTATTTCTTTTTATTTGCCAACCTGCCCCCAGTTATGCACAGCTGCCCCACAGCTTGCTACTCTGCCCCCCAGATATGCCTTATACCCCCTATATGCCACTTTGCCCCAGATATGCCTTATATCCCCTATATGCCACTTTGCCCCCAGATATGCCTTATACCCCTCATATATGCCACTCTGACTCCCTGATATGCCACTATGCCCCCCAGATATGCCTTATTCCCATTTGCCAATCTGCCCCTCTGATATGCTTTATACCCCCCTGTATGCCCCCCGACCTACCGATGCATCTCCAGACTTGTCCCACTGTGCCGGTGGACATCTGCGCAAAACCTCTGCTGCTACCCGACACTTCCTCCGGGCTTCTATGACTGAGTGCCGGAAGGTCACATCACGCTGTGCTTCTTCATAGAAAGAAGTGTCGGGTAGCAGTGGAGGTTGCCAACGCTGCGGGGGATCCTCCTCTCTGGCAGCCAGTGAACGTCTGCACGATGTGCTGAGACAACCTCCGCTGCTGCCGGTACGTCCGCCGGGGCTTCTATGGTGAAGCACCAGAAGGTCATGTCACACCGGCACTCCTTCATAGAAGCCCTGGAAGAAGTGCCGGCAGCAGCGGAGGTTGTCTGTGTGCATTGCACAGGCATCCACCAGCTGCCAGAGAGGAGGATACAGGTATCCTGCAGCGCTGCGGAGGATCTGGATCTTAGTCTTGTAGCCAGACCTCTTTCTTTGAGGTCTAATTAGAAGACGACATTGAATATAATTGGTGCCAAAATTCAAATGTGTAAGCTAATATAAATTTAACTTTTGAAAAAGCCTTTGTAAAGGTGAAATGCGTAGTGTGCTATTTTATATTATTTTATATTTATTATAAATTTATTATAAATAACCTTTTTACATTGCTCCTGGGATCATTTTCTTTTTTATCAAGGACACTTGCTGCTAGACTTGGGCACCAGGGGGCTCTTCGTCTTCGTGCGCGTCTTCGGCAAAAAAAAAATCTTCGGATTCTGCGAATATTCGCAAGTTCCTGTCTTCTCTTCGGGCGAATATTCGTGGACATTCTTCGTGTTCGTTTTTTCCGGTTAAGGGGTTAATATGAGGTTAATGCACACTGCAGCAGCTCTGGCGCCAGTAGTTTAAATGTCCGTATGAGCAACTCTATTGGTCGCCAGTAGGGGGCCTCTTGCTGGCGACCAATGAGCACACTACCATATATGGCTAATATATTCTCGGGCAGAATGCTGCCCTCTATTGGTAAGATACATTTAGTAGCATTGTTCCATATGCTTGAAATCCAAAGTTATAATGCTACTCAATGTATAACCATTAATTCGCGGACATTAATTCTGTAGAACTTGCAAACTTTTTTTTTCTATTTATTTTGGGGGGGTTTTGTATTAAACTGTTAGACGAAAGGATCATGGGAATATATTTTATTTTGATAAATGTAAATGAACACACTGCCACATATGGCTAATATATCTTCGGACAGAATGCTTTTTTTTTCTATTTATTTTGGGGGGTTTTTGTATTAAACTGTTAGACGAAAGGATCATGGGAATATATTTTATTTGGATAAATGTAAATGAACACACTGCCACATATGGCTAATATATCTTCGGACAGAATGCTACCTTCTATTGGTTATACATTGAGTAGCATAATAACTTTGGATTTCAAGCATATGGAACAATGCTACTCAATGTATAACCAATAGAGGGCAGCATTCTGTCCCAACATATATTAGCCATTTATGCTAGTGTACGAAGACGATCACGAAGATCTTTGTGGTGTGTGTCTTCGTCTACGTTTTACCGCCACTGTCTTCTCTTCTTCGTGTCTTCGGAACGAACACGAAAACGCACTCTTTGTGTTCGTTTTCATGTTCGCCCGAAGACGAATGCACAAGTCTACTTGCTGCTCCAATATCTTTGGTGGGCATCATACCACCTGTAGGAAAGAGCAACCTTATATTGCTCTTAACCACGATTTTAACAACACCACATCATTGCTGCTATTTCATCCTTAGGATTTTTATCTTATTTTTATATATACTACACCATTGTGCTACTTTTCTTTTTTCTATTTTTTTTTTGTTGAAGCACAACCATTACCCCCTTTGTGAATTTCTACTATCAATCAAGCCAAGAAGAGGAAACTTGGCAAGTGGGCTGCTGCTCAATTTTATGAACTTTTAGGATTTTCAAGAATCCGTTTAATACGTTTTTAACAAAGAATTACCTTCAGAAACTCCTGTCTAGCGCTTTTTCCATCCCCCTTGGCATTTTTTGTTTTTATTTCCCAACCTGCCCCCCTAGTTATGCACATCTGAGCTCAAGCTTGCCACACTGCCTCCCAGATATGCCTTATACCCCCAGAAATTCCACTCTACCCTCCCCAGATATGCCATATACCCCAGATATGCCACTCTGCCCCCCAGATATGCCTTATACTCCCTATATGCCATAGTGCCCTCTAATATTCCTTATGCCCTCTGATATGCCTTATACCCCAGGTATGCCACTCTGCCCCAGATATGCCACACTGGAGGGAGAAGAACTGCAGTTTATAACTTCAGACAGAGGGCCCCACTGGAAATGTGCTAGGCCTCATCCCCAAGGAATTACTGTAGGAAACATCCTGGCATGGGAGGCCCAGTCATCCATCTGCAGTCCATTAGGCCCACCAAACATCCTGCTGGAGCTGCATTCTTCCAAGATGACTGGTCAACCCAGTAATGAAGAGGAGAAGGGACCCTTCATCTTTTATCTTCTTGGCCACCTTCCACCCCTTGGACTCGTAATTGTGAGGAAGGCCTGATTACCAGACTCAAGTGCATTGGAGGGAGCACATTCGTAATCCTTGTTGCCTGCAATGACCCAGGTGGAGCCTAGGATGCAGGCCGAGAGCTCCTAAAAACATAACTCCTACTACTGTTAAATGCACGGAAATAATTATCTAAACTTTTACGTCATTCATTTTACACACAGAATTGTCATGCATCAAACAGTACTGTACATTTTTTGTGTTTATGATTTAGATGCTTCCTTGACCAATAAGTGCCCAATAATACTGTCCGATTGACATTAAAAGAGACAGTCTAAGTGCTTAGCATGCATTACTTAGCAAGAATTTTCAGTATCAAGCACAGTATCAGCCCACTGGCAAGTATTCAAGTGAGACATATTCCAACAAAATTATAACTCACCTAAAAGGGGGTGATTAACTGTACCAAAAGTAATACAAATTCTGCAGAGAACCAAATCAGTGAGTAAGTTAATGGTTACCTTGATAAATACTGTCCAAGCCAAGTGTCTGATTAGACAGTAGCAGACAAATCTTTACTATCATCTCTACTTTATGCTGGTAAATATGTTCTCAGATAGGTATTGTAAATTGAAATGCTTTTATGTGAACTGTTGACTGGTTTTGTTAACTCAACACAAGAAAAGATATATGTTCTGATTATTGTAGACCTAGCCTCTAAGAATTCATTCAGACTTTGATGTTGGTTAACCACTGGTCAGCATGACCAACTTAACATAATTTATCATGGTTCTTTAAATACATTTTTACATTTCTGAGTCATTCTTAGTCATCCATTAGAAAATGAGACGGATGTTCTTAAGGATAGAAATATGAAACTAGCATGACTCGTATGAGCTTAATGTAACTAAAGGTGCCATACCTCCTTGTGGGTGAGGGTGGGTTATATTTAATAACTAGATATTATGTGGCAAAAAGACAAATGTCACCCTATTGATCTGGGTATAGTAATGTCTGACATCAAAGGAGGCTATAACCCTTAAGTGTACACTAAAATGATCTTATAACCACATGGAAAATCATTAGCAGCCAATCAGTGGCCGGAAAGCGTTCCCATTGAGGAGCACTCCCATGTACACGTATAGTCTTGTTAGACATGATCCTGAGATGTTCACTGAGAGAGGCAAATACATGCCTCCCAACTCTCGGGACAGCAAAATCAGCATGCCAGGGTCTAATGCAGCTAGCAAGCCAACTGATCACCACTGTTACATAGCAACACATAAGGCACATGGCCAATGCATAGTATGCAGCACATGTGCATTCATCAGCAAATACATGCACAAAAAACAATAATTTCCTCTGAAATGGAAGTACACAAGATGAGTAAAAACAATGGTTGAACTTGGAGACCAACTATCATCCAAGATATAAATCTCATAGATGCACATCCCTTTACAGTTATTTATTAGGATGTCATTGTAGCAGTAACATTTTACATGTCAGTTTATTTTCAGCCAACCTTGTGTTTATTTTTATTATAATCAAGAGGAACTATTACTTCTTTTCTTTTTTCAGTAAGTTCAGAAGTTCAAAACAGAGAGAATGTACTTACCACAGAATTAACCTAAGTGTGTGTGTTGCAAGCATTTTATGGCAACTAGCCTTTACCACAATGCATTGTGAGCTTTCCTTCCTGGCACTGTTTATATACTAAATTATATATGGTATGTATCTGGAGGCAATTAGAACTAGCAGAATCAGCATAAGTGACATGCTTTTGTCTTGTGTTTAAAGCAAGATGGATGTTGCAAAACACAAGTAATTTAAGAAACATGTAGCGTTCCAAGAACTTGCTTCCCTGATGCCTTCCTTTCAGTGAGACAAGTTTTGTTTGTTGACAGTGCCATGTCTTCATCATAACTACACAGAGGCTTTAGCATAACAGGACCTCTGGGGCAGATTGAAATCAGCCATACCGACTTTGTCACTCCTACCTCGGCTCTTCCTATTGGAGACTGGCCCACCAACATACATGGGCAGCCAGACCTTTCTAGCCCACCTCTCCAACCTCCAATAAGGAGCCAAAGGTTAGGAACTCCTGTACACCTGCCTTGGAAATTCCCACTATGGGCATTGGATTTGCACATGGAGACAAGTTCACAGAAGCAAATCTTGATTGCTTAACTAACACCTGAAAAATGTAGATCTTGATTACCCAGCTAAATGAGTGATATTTGAATTTGTTTACTCTCACACAGTTCTACACATGCCCTAAATGCTATATCTTCACTCCATGCCTTCCTTGCTCCAATATGAAGAAGGAGGGGATACCTAATGACAAGCTAGGACCCCGCACAGTGCCATAGGTGGGTCCTTGGTTACAGATTTACCTTTGTCCCAGGAAATGCTAGGCCAGTGGCCATGTGGACAAGTGGAGAAGTTCAGCTGGCCCCTGGAACTTGCATGGACCCCATATGGAAAGAGGGACAGTGCTCGACTTGGGTAGAGGAAAGAGTTGATGTGCCTGTGCTGAGACCTGGGAGGAAAGATGATCTATAGTATCGAGGCCTACGGGTGCAGGAGATTTGTAGATTGCGGCGAAGACCCATAGTCCTGTGGTAGAAGGACTATACTGACACTGTGTGGAACACTAAAACTAGGAGCAGGTTTTGCTTATTTTTTAAAGATCTAATATATTGCTGCTACCTAGAAGCTGGTGACCTGTTCAGCAGTTTGAAGAAAACAGACCATTATTTTCCAGCAAGGATCCAGTAATGGAGGGCACCAGCTCAGTTGCAGCAACCTCCTTTACATGGTAAGTCTCACACCCCTTTTTAACTCCCACCTCTCCAATGAGTCTTTTTGCATCTATATAAACAGCTGAGACCTGGAGGTTGGCGCTTATTTGTTTGCAGAGTCTCCTCAGTGCAACATGGTCTGTGCTCCTGTACCCTTAACCTAGTCCCCAGTTCCTGTTACCCTTCTACATTGCTACATTCTACTGTATGTATAGCTCTGCCATGTATGACCTCGGTCTAGTTTACAGTGATACTGCCTGACCTACCTTGACTGCTGATTCTGATATGCCCGACTTATTTGATTCGGTTTCAAACAGCTGTAGCGTCTATGACCATGGGCTAACTAGTTTATGTTGATACTACCTGACCGTACCTAGATTGCTGATTCCAGTACTGATCCAGCCTGCGACTGAGTTGCTATTTGATTCTGCTTTGGACTGCTCTATCGGGTATGATCTCAGCCTGCCTAGTCTATGTTGCTACCTCCTGACCTGCTTGTATTGTCGATCCTGGCTCCTGACCCGGCCGGTTCCTTACTCACATTTTGCCTACACTCACTAGGGTAGGGTTTATACACCTAGAAATCAAATTGGTGGGTAGGTATCGATTGGTGGTTTTTAATGCTCAAGGTTCCAGATCCCTGCAGCCTGGATCAGATAGGCCATTTATACCTAACACTGCTATTCTTTAACTCCTCTTGTTTCTCTATTTTCACCTTAGCCCCCTCTTTTCTCGTCTCTTTTTTTCCATTATACTCTATTTTCCCCCCATCTCTGATTTCTTTCCATTCATTCTCTGCTGTCTTTCCTCTCTGTTTCTTTTGTATTTAATTTCTCATTTCACTGTCCCTTTTTCTCACCTCACCTTTCCCTCTCCTTTCCTTTTTTCTGACTCTACTCTTTCTTTCTTCTCTTGTATATCTCTTACATCTGTTTCTTCTTCTGTTTTGCTCTTCTGTCTCTCATCTTTCTTCTCTCTCCTCACCTTTCTTTCCTTGTGCTATATCTTCTGTACTTTCTCCCCTTCCTCTCTCTTCTCTCTTTCCACCACTCCCTTCTTTATACTCATTTTCCCCATCTCCCTTCTCATTTGTCTTTTTTTTAGCCTCTCTTCGCTGTCTCCCATTTGCTCCTCTGTATTTAACCAAACATGTTATGGTCACATCCCTGACCATGCCCAGCCCCACCCCCAGATGCAACCTCTGAAACAGTGCCCAGAAAATCCCTAAAGCCGGCATAACTCCGTCAGCAACAAACTGAGACTTTTGTGTAAGTGGTTTCTTTTGTTAAAGAAATAAATAAGAAACCCTCAAGAGAAACTTTCAATAACGGCACCTGGATCAAACCTAGAAACTACGCATTTGGTACAGAGACTATAGCCTTCCCTGCAGCATGTCTGGCGTGTTAGGGGCAGTTTTTTTTTCTCCACACAAAAAGTAGCCATATAACTATAAGCACGGGGTGTCAAGACTATGGATCTAAACAAACTGCAGTCATATCATAGATGTTTTAATTTAACACACAGAAATATACCGTATATAGAGAGAGAACAGTTTGAGTGCAAAATGCAATCAGGACAATCAGTGCAAAAATACTGTTGCATTTATTGGTGATTGTGCCACGTGTAGCATTTTGCCTTAGAATGTTGTTCCTGAACACGGCTCACAGCCCTTAGCTTTTTTAATATACTACTTCCTTTACAAATGGAGGGAAATTAATAGAAAAGTCCTTATTGGTTCTCATATGGTGTTGAAACACAAAAGCCCAGCATAGAAAAAACACTTATGGATCAAAACATATATGTATTGCTTTCTATTATGAGTAGAAAGGTGCTTATAGATTGACACTCAACTCACATTATAAACTGTGTGTTAGTAGGGGTGCTTCTGTTTTTTTTGTAAAATGGGGATATTCTAGAAGCTTATAACTACAATAGCTTCCAGTCCATGCATACAATGAGCGCCTGGACACTATACTGTGTATGTACATGTGATACGTCCTCCTCAGCTACAAAAATTCTTAACACATTTTAAGCACTCCTGTGGTACACACAAGGTTCCCTGTTGTCATTTTTTTACTTGTCTATACTTGTAATGAAATATTAACCTGTAACAAAGTATACTGTTTTTATCAGAAGACTACTGGAGCTCCTGCAAGGGAACACACTGTATATTCATTATTTACTAACACCATTCACTAAGCAAAATCATTTGATGCAAAACTGGAGCAAACGACGCAATTACTAATTGCTACAAACAGCATAAACACACATCTAAAAAATAAATACCTCTGAAAACACCAACATGTACTTCATTTGCCACTAGTTGGTACTATAATTACCAAGCATTTTGCAGTCATTATCTGATCAACTTTACTGTTACTGCAATATTCTACCTCATGATTTGAGGAGTCCTTTTTATAGCAATAAAAAAACACACACACATACCTTCCTGCTTAAATATACGGATTGTCTTATAAGCTTGCTATTTTTTTCAAAATTATTACATGGCAACACTTATTAATATCTAATTATATCTTCAGTAGTACATACACAATACATTACATTATGTTTTTATGTGAGTTCCACATCACCACACACACACACATACACACACACACACTAACGGAGCCACATTTTTACAGGCAACAGAACAAATAAGAACAAAAACTTTATTCCAAAACACAGAATTCACCATAGCAATGCAATATTATAAACATCGATTAATGTAACAGAACCAGATTAAAGCTGTCATTAGCTCCGAAAAAACGATGTATATAATCGACTGTTCTTACCCCAACCGCTCCAGCGCTACTGATGTAATCACCAGCCCTACAAGTGGAGCCGGCAACGCCATTCCTAGCAGAATTTTGCCAGTCCCAAAATGCAGAGTAAATATTTAATTTGACCGGCTCGTACTAGTCTCACAAAACAGGTTATTACATCCTGTCATCTCCAAGCCATACAACACCGGGAAAGAAGTGTTATCATGATGCATAAAACGTGTCGCAAAAAACATAGCGCGCCTGTAACTCACCTCAGTTTGAGGTCCCAGTAATGAAGGATCTCTGTAGCTCGTTAAGAAACTCTTGAGCTTAACCAATCTTTCACGAGTAACTCGTCTTTTCCTCCACAATGTTTTAGATTACATTTTTGTTGCGCGATTTAAATCCTCTAACTGTGCCATTCAGCTTCTGTTTCTCACTTTTCTTCTAGTAGATTATTTGTTTTCCTTAAAGCCACTACTTTGAAAGTGAAGTTGCTTCATTTTAGGAAGAAAATTCTTGTGACGTCCTTAGAAGAAGAAGAAAAAAAAGAGTTTTAGGTTCTAAAACGCAGTTGACATTTTCATTGCTTGTTCCCTCACATACACTCATCTTTCAAGGCTTCTAATATTCTTTTAAGAACGTCAGTAAATGAGCTTCGTCCAAAGGAAATAGTAAGGAGGGACAGAAGTGTACCTGATGTAAGATGTCATTGAGAAGTGTAACTTTCTGTATCTGGTGGAGAGACTGCCAGAGAACCCAGCATGCAGCCAGTGGTAACATTTGGTTCCAATTAAGTCAAGAAAATTTAGCTCACAGTCACACTGGCCTCTGTCAGATTTTTTTCCCTTTTTTCCTGACCCCAGAGATGTTTACAGTGAAAAGCCATATATCAAAATTGCAATCCCTGCAGAAATTTTTTTTCAGGAAGTCACAAGAAATCAAAGACTTCTTGCATATAGGTTTAATGCTTTCATCCAGCATCAGATGTGTAGTTGTGTGTTTAGTATATAACCTGATGTTTTTTCTAAACACCATTTCTGTAGACATTATTATAGTTCATTAATGGAAATTTTTACTTCTATAAATCATGTCTACCTCAAACCAAACAGTGCTGTGTAATGATCTGTTTTATTTATATTGAAGTGTTACATTCTTGAAATCAAGTAATCTTTGTATTTAATATTTGTACTTTTTGCCTTCAATATAAAAAGTGAAAAGTGGCATAAATTAATTTGTATTCCCCAACATTTAAAAGAGTGAAGAATGAAGAGAAACTTGTTTTAGGGATTGTAGTACCATGTATGGCTTCTAGAGAGAGTGCTTTACAGATTTTCAGAAGGAAAATAGTTTATACCATTTAATGCCTAAACACATATCATGTGGTCCTGTATAAACAAAGCACTGTAAGCTTTTGGAAAAGAGGGACATCAAGGAAAGGAAGAGAGGCAGGACATTTGCATCTGAATTAGTCTACTCTTTACTTGAGTGGTATGTTTTTAAATAATGCAGTCCATTAATTCATACAAAGATGAGAAGCAAATTATATCACACTTATGTCACAACTATTTCAGAAAGTTCAGGAATTGCCTTTATGCGTATTATTCTAATAAAATTTGTTTTGTCTGAAGCACCAAAGAAATTGAAAAGAAGCTGTGATGTCGAGGCATTCAGCAACACCGAGGTCGGCATCAGGGGCCACGTCTGGTCCCTCCCTGGGCGTCAACATCACCATACACTGTATGGCGGCAGACGCCCCTTTTAGAAGCGCTTGTTAGGCGTTTGTTTTTGCCCCATTACTTTTGCGGCAACAAATTTTTTTGCCAAATATTGGGGGGCAGTTTTGATTCGGGAATGAAATTCGTCTGGTGCCAACATTATCTCTCATACTCTCACTCGCATGCCCGTTCACTCGCTCTCTCTCTCATGCTGTCTAAATGTTTCATTACCTTCTCTGCCGGACACTTCCACATCTTCTTCTGCACCTTCTTCATTTTCTATCTTCAATCCGCTATCTTCTTTCTTTGCATTCATAACCCGGAGGGAACCTCCACAGAAATGGTGGCGTTTGTGGTTATGTCCTCTCACCCATCCTTCAATCAGGGAAGAGGACGTCACTGAATGCTCCGACTGAGGGCAATATGGCGGTGCTTGTGGTGACGTGCTCTCCCAAATCCACCAATCATGGGAGAGGATGTCACTGCAAGCGCCGACATTTTGTCCTCCTGAGAACTGAGGGCAATATGGTGGACCTCCTGATTGGAGGATCGGGAGGGGTGTCAGCGCCTGTAACAGGGCCTATCGTACCCAAGGCTGGGCACCCCTGTTTTGTGGTGAGGAGTCCCGCAGTCAAACTCCCATTCGGATAGTTTATTAGATTACTGCACAATGGGGGGGGGCTGACTTATACAACACAGTAGTGCACCATGTGGTGGGGGAGAAGAATCTGACATTAAACTGAAACAAAGCCAGGGCCCATAGTCTTTAGGGAGGAGGCTTGCTCTCAGGCCTCTCCAGTGGCCCCAGTGATGGAGGGTTCCGTCACAACTGCGACCCATGACCCGAGAATACATCTCAGGGTAACCCTACTCTCGAGAATGTACTCATCAGGGCATCCGCCACTGAGCGGGCAGTGACGTTAACTTGGGGAACTGCTTCAGGGTACCCGGTGGCAAATTCTACTAGCAGCAGTATGTACTTTTTCCAAAGGCATTTGGTTGGGGTAAGGGACCCATGATATCTACGGCTACCCTACTGAAGGGCTCCCCAGTGATAGGCAGGGGATGTACTAGGACTTTGGGATGGTCTCTGTGATTCTCGGCTCTCTGACAAACATCACATGTACGCAGGGAGCGCTCCACGTCTGAGGTAAGACCTGGCCAAAAAAATTTGCGGGTCTGGCAGGTAATTGTGCAGTCCCTGCCAAGGTGGCCATCCAGGGATATATCGTGGCTTACTCATTGTAGCATACCCCAATATTTCTGGGGTACAACCAGTTGATGTTTGGGTACCTTAGTCTCTTTCAGGCCCTCTGTGAGGAACATCAACCCCTGGCTCCACATGATTCGATCACCAGCCTGTCCCTCTGGCCCAGCCCCGGCTCTCTCTCGATACCCTGCCAGGGATCGGTAAGAGACTCTTGCCGGCACTTGGCTGCATTAGCCCACGGGCTGGTAGGGGCTATGTCGTTAGCCAGCTGCATCTCCGCTGGGAATTTGGACATGAGTCACAGTACGTGTCGCAGTGCCCCAATCAAGTTGAACTCGGGCTGTAGGTATTCTATGGACATGTCCTCCGGCCACTCGGACTGCTGCGGCTTTAGGTAGATAAGCCGATGAGGGGGAAAGCCTCGGTTTTACCAGCATAACTGTGGCTCCACAGGCATGCAGTCCTTGGGCATATTGGTCATTGACCCAGTCCTCCTATCAATGGTGATCTCGGTTATCTCCTGCAGCAGCCCGGACTGAGTCTACCTTATACAGTACACCAAAGTCCTCCGCATGGTCCAGACAATACGCCGTTGGTGGGTCTGCCCTGCGAGGGTTCTAGTGGAACGGATAGCATTAGGACATGCAGTTTGTAGGTGTCCTACCTGCCCGCATCGGAACCAGGTCCTGCCCTCCAGTCGCTGTTGTCCGGGTGGCAATACTTGGGACCCTTAATTTGGTCCCCGGTAGGGTGAGTTAGGTATGTCGAGGGGTTGCTGATGGTCGGCAGAGTGAGCTGAGATGTGACAGTAATTGGTGGGTTATGGGACGGATAGACGGGGTGGCTATAGCGTAATATAGTACAATATAGGATGTGACCTGCTCAGTTAGAAACACTCACGGGATTTCCTTGAATAAAGTGCCAGAATAAAGTGCACAAAGGCAGTCCACTGGAAAATTCTAACATGTCAAGAACAGTGTCAACATTCCACCCTGTAATATTTATACATTATCATGTCTACCTGCAGCCACTAGTGGCCACTCTTCCCTCTCATGAGCACCAGTTTCATTATTCTGATCAGCTGAGCCATGTTACCTAGGTGTAGCCCTACCGTTTCCCTGTTTCCTGGCCCTATGCTGTTCCTTGTTAGAGTCTACCGATTTTTACCAGGCTTGTCCTGACCACGATCTTGGCTTCTGATTTGACTCTTGTGATCTCCTGGTACTGACCTCGCTTGTCCTGCCCTTGCTCTCAGCTTCCGATTTGGCTTTTGTTCCTGTGATCTTCTGGTATGACCCCGTGTTGCCTGATTACATGTGCCCTGCCGTGAGTCCAGTGCCCTGCCTGTGATCTTCCAGCCTTGTGCTCTGCCAGATGTCCAAGTCTGCTTCGTGGTCCCCTATCCGAAGTCCGCATTCTGCCATGGTGAATCTGCCTTTGTGCCTATCTCACGCTTATTGGCCAGTCATTTTTCTCCTGTTCTGCCAGCACACTCCAATATAGACTTGTGCATTTATATTTTTGGGCGGACATGAAAACGAACATTGATGGGAGAAGAAAAAGAGGGGGGTAAGGAAACAGGAAAAGAGAGTTAGAGAAATGGGAAAAAGAAGGGAAACAGCTACTGCGCCGCCCGCCGGAAAAGGAGGAAAATATCCCACTAAGCCCAAGGGGAAGAGGGAGTAGTCCAAAGGGCAACGGGTACCCAAGGAGAGATACTCAAACAAAACATTATGGAAAGGCCCCAAGTCATTCAGGCATACTTTAACAGCTCAGACAGAGCAAAGAACAATAAATGGTACATTGATAACCCCAAATGTGTAAGCGTGTGCATAATTTAGGAATATCAGTGGGTGAACCCCCCAGGCACCAGAGCCAAGCGAGAACCGCGGGGCCAAACATCCAGGAGAGATAGCCCATGGAGCTCCCAGGGCTAAGCTCCTGAACAAGAACCGGAACTCGAACTTAAGCGAAGGGAGGAAGTCTGGCACAAAACTTACGTTTGGCTCACAAATATGTGTGTACGTAAGTGGAGGTATAGTGTGCAATGGTAGTAAATAGGAGAAAAAACGTAAGCGCCGAAAAACCGTCCGATCAACATAATACCCGATCGAAGGCGTAGAAGTCCCGTATAACGAATCCGGTACCGAGAAAGTCAGACCGTGAGACCGGATAACGTCCAAGGCAAAACAGCCCCACAGGGGAGCATCTAATCCCAGACCATCATCCTCGATGGGCACTCCGGAGAGGCAATGATGAAAGCGACGATCATAGTCACCCGGTGGAGCGCGGCGGGTCCTCTTCCTCCGGTTGGGACGGGGGATCCAAGAATCCGCTGGGTTGGAGAGAGGCTGCAGCAGAGGTGAGGCGCCATCCCAGTCGGGAACCTCGATGGGCGGTAGGTCTAGCTCCTCCAGGAAAGACGGCAGGTCGGTAGGGTGCTTCAAAATAGAGGTTACTCCATTACGACGTGCTATGAGCATGAACGGGAAACCCCACTGATAAGGGATCCCCGCATCACGCAGAGCCGAGGTGACGGGTCGTAGTACCCTCCGCTTCTGGAGGGTGAGTGGAGACAAATCTTGAAAAATCGATATCTTGTCCCCCCCGCGGGCGAAGGGCACGATGAGCTCGATCAAAAATGATGGGCGAATCGTCCGGGATCTGAAGCAATGAGTTAAAGAGAGTTTGCAGAGACGAACGTAGCTTCTCCGGCGGGATCGTCTCAGGCAACCCTCGGACACGGAGGTTGTTGTGGCGGCCACGATTGTCAAGGTCCTCCAGTTGATGCTTCAGCATGTAGATCGAGTCTGTGTGTGTGTGCAGTGTAGAAGAAAGGTGATCAAGTCTCTCGCAGGTGGCCGAGTGGCCCTCCTCCAATGTCACCACACGGTCCCCAATCTGTTTCAAGTCGTGTTTGATGACCACAAGGTCGGCCCGAACACCATGAAGGGCATGTTCCAACGAGGAATCTATGACAGCCACCAAGTCAGCTTTGGTCGGCAGAGATTGGAGAGCCTCCCGCCACGCTGAATCAGCAGGGTGTGAAGAAGGTAAGTCCGGAGCTTGATCAATTGGGCCTCTGTCCGATAAATCGCTGGCCTGGCTAGCCGGGGAAGGCGCCATCTTGACCTCTGAGTCCCGGGAGTCTTGATCAGACAGGCCGTGAAAATAAGACCACACGGACGGGTGAGATGACTTGTCCCGGGTGCCTGGAGCTCTGGGGGTACCCCCAGTACGATTAGTTTTCCCCATGAGAGGGATAAAGCGGAACAAATAGTAGTTTAAGGCGGATGGCTAGCGGAGCTATCAGCTTAAGCAGCCATCTTCTTCGAGCTCAGACTCCGCCCCCCTCCAGGCGAAAGATTACAAGTGGAGGTTGCAAAGCTAATCCGTAGGCTGAAAAGGTCAAAATCCCTTACACCCATGCAGAGCAGCTGAACAAGACCTACCTCATCAGAAATATGGGTCACCCCTAATTGCATACCCTGTTTCCCTGAAAATAAGACATATCCATAAAATAAGCCGTAGCAGGATTCCTAAGCATTTGCGCAAAATAAGCCATACCCCGGAAATAAGACATATATTATAGGCAGGGCCAACAGATCAACCTTCAAAAAAGCCGCTGAGCGGCTGTGAGCGGGATTTAAAGCGGCACCTGGGCCTCCTCCCGCCCCCGGCGCCTAATATGAAGTTAAAGGGGCCGGTGTTGACACACTGCGCCGCCCAATGGCAGTGCCTCGGTACTTCCTCCCACGTCTTAAAAGGGATGGGACGAACACCGCCCAGGGGTGGACTGGGGGGGGCAATTGTCCCCAGGCTGCCCTGAATCTACATTAAATGGCCACGCGGCCTCCCATTTAAATGGCCAATTCAGCCACTCCAGGGCCATCTTTAATGCCCGCAGCTTCCGCTGTGGCTGTGAGTCTTAAAGCGGCGGTAAGACACGCTGGCCGCTTAATGATAATAATAAAATCATTAAGCGGCAATGTGATGGGCCGCTCAAGGGGGAGGAGTCACATGGAACAGTTCCTCGTGACAGCTAGAAGAGCACGTTGGAGGACAGCAGCAGTGAAGGATGGCAGCAAAAACGTAAGTATTAAAAAAATAAAAAAAATAGTTGGGGTAATAGGCAGAAGGGTAGCCATATTCAAAAGCTGGAGGCTGCACTGGGACAACAATTAAATACAAAATGGGGGTGGCTAGGGGGTATAAGTACACAACAGGGTGGTTGGGGCACCACATAAATCAATACACAAATGTGGCGGGTGGGTGGCTGGGTTCAATATATATGGGTCATTAACAATGTGGGTCTCTCTCATTGTTGTACCGTACTTAATAAAAATAAGACATCCCCTGAAAATAAGCCATAGTGTGTCTTCTTGAGGAAAAATAAATATAAGACAGTGTCTTATTTTCGGTGAAACACGGTAGGTTCATCTGGAGGAACAGGAGCAGGATCAGAAGGAGAAACATGTGGGTCTCCTCTGTTAATTTTTTTCTGTCTTAAAGGTCTATATGAGACACATAGTATATTAGTTCTCCAATTCAGGAGGTAGTTTAATTTATGTCTTCTTTGCCTTTGCTACCTACTCTCTCTCTTCAGTATATCTCACATCTGATCGTGAACTGGGAGGGATCATGACTGATTAAAACATTCTGTCCTGAACACTTGACAAGTTCAAAACTTTTTTTTCCAGATTAAGAATTGTCTAGGTGTCATTTTTACAAATACATACCTCCAGCTTGATTTCTTGTCAGAAAATACAGAACAACTATTCTATACACCATATGAACATACTAATTCAATTAGACAAACAAAAAGCAACTGGACGTCCATTCTCAGCAAAAATCCACGTCAGCGTTTGGAGACCGTTTCATGTAATCAAACCACAACGGGCACCGTGAGAATGACCAAATTAACCAATTAGATCAGCAGAAAAAATATTAACCCCTTAACGTCCATTGCCGGGTCAGGCACGTCATGCAAAACGGTCACTTAACGACCTATGACGTGCCTGACACGTCATGGGACTTAAACAAGCTTAGAAAGTGATCAACGATCACTTTCTAAGCTTAAACGGTGTTGCTGTAATGCCTCGATGTCGAGGCATTCAGCAACACCGAGATCGGCATGATGGGCCATGTCTGGCCCCTCCCCCGGACGCCCGTTTTAAAAGCGTTTAGGAGGCGATCAACGATCACCTCCTAAACGTCAATGGTGTCGCTGGAATGCCTCGATCAGGAGGCATCCAGCGACACCAAACACTTACCTCTGGGTGGGCTGTGACCGCTCCGGAGAGCGGTCACAGCCGCAGCTGCACGTTGTCTTCGCCATCCGCAAGATGGCGGCGGCCCGGGAAAAAGAATAATAAAGTTTTAAAAGTTGGCTAGACGGTCTCCAGACCCTCTAGTGAACTCTGGCTCCACTTGCAGGTTGAATACAGGTACTGCATTCAACCATACAAGTCAATGGAGCCCAGCTTTCTAATCACTATGTGATTAGTAAAATATTAAAAAAATAAATAAAAAAAAAAAATATTAAAGAAAAAGCTTAAAAAAAACATGGTAACATTTAAAAATTATTATGCTTTAGAGGAACTATCCAGTTCCAGCAAAATGTAAAAAAAAAAGTCCAAAAAGAGTAAAATAAATAAAATAAAAAAATAAAGTTTATTATTATGAGCAAGTGCTAAAATTAGCGCTGTATCTTCCCAAAAATCCTGACATGGAAAAATTTAAATAAAAGCATTTCAAATACCCAAGGGGTGTCTAATTTAAAAAAATGAATGGTTTGATGGGGTAAATTGGAGTGGCCGGGCTCAAAGATAGGGCATAGGCACAGACTGACCGAAATGGGGGAAAAAAAAGCGCACTTCCAAAATGTGGCATTTTAACTCCAAACACCAGACAAACCCATACATGTGGGGTATGACTGAACTCGGGAGATGTTCCTGAACACATATTAGGGTGTTGTTTGATAGTGACGTATACCTAGAGCTATAAATTTATACCCAAAGTACAATTTGAGTGAAAAAAATACAAAAAAAAATACTACCACAAAGTGTGGCAAAGGCTGGTGGTAGAATCTGATGCATGGAAAGGGTTAAATACTACCATTTTAAGTACCTTGGGGTGTCTAGTTTTCAAAAATATATGGTTTTATGAGATAAATTGTAGTGGCCAGGCTCAAAGATAGGGCATAGGCACAGACTGACCAAAATAGGGGGAAAAAAGCGCACTTCCCAAATGTGGCCTTTTAACCCCAAACAGCAGTCAAACCCATGCATGGGTGGTATGACTGTACTCGAGAGATGTTGTTGAACACATATTAGGGTGTTGTTTGATAGTGACGTATACCTGGAGCTATAAATGTATACCCAAAGTACAATTTGTGTAAAAAAAAATACCAAAAAAATACTAACACAAAGTGTGGCAAAGGCTGGTGGTAGAATCTCATGCATGGAAAGGGTTAAAATACTAGCATTTGAAATACCTTGGGGTGTCTAGTTTTCAAAAATATATGGTTTGATGGGGTAAATTGAATTAGCCGGCTTCAAAGATGGTCCTATTAGGACATGGGGGCAGAATGACCAGAGGTAAAAGTTCCAAGTTACAAAAATGTGCACTTCCTAAATGTGGCGTTTTACCTCCCAAACAACCTAACAAACCCATGCATGAGGGGTATTACTGTACTCGGGAGATGTTGCTGAACACATATTGGGGTGTTGTTTGAAAGTGATGTATACCAGGAGCTGTAAATCCATACCTGAAGAGCAATTTTAGCGATAAAAAAACACAAAATAAATTACTACCACAAAGTTTGACAAAGGCTGATGGTAGAATTAGTGCATGGAAAGAGTTAAAATTGTAGCATTTGAAATACCTTGGGGTGTCTAGTTTTCAAAAATATATGATTTGATGGGGTAAATTGCATTGGCCGGCTTCAAAGATACCCGAAATGGCACATGGGGGGAAGAATTACCAGATTTGGAAAAAATGGTTTTGAAATAGCAAAACGCTACTTGTACTTAATGCTCCATAATGTGCAGAAAAAAGCAAAAAAACATAAAAACATTGGGTATTTCTAAACTCAGGACAAATAGTAGAATATATTTAGTAGGTTTTTTCATTAGCTTTTTTGGATGAGTAAAAGATTTTTGGGGTAAAAGTCAGAAAATGTGTTTTTTTTTACATTTTTCATCATATTTTATTATTTTTTTTATGGGAAATTAGATAATATGATTAAAACAATGGTATCTGAAGAAAGCCCTTCTTGTGCTGAAAAAAACAACATATAATTTGTGTGGGTTCACTAAATGAGTGAAGAGAAAATTACATCTAAACACGAACACCGCAAAAGTGTTAAAACAGCCTTGGTCCCAATGGTACAAAAGGTAAAACACAGCCTGGTCCTTAAGGGGTTAAATGATTTTGGGGCATGCCACTGACACAGCACATGCTGTTTACAGCCAATCCTGGTATAGGAAACGTGCAAATATCTAAATTTTCTACATGGAGTATAGGTTTAGTTTAGTCAGGTGTAGTAGAGGTTACACAAAGGATTTGTTGTTCTGAAATTTATGGGTAAAAATGCATCCATTGTGCTCAGACATACAGTGCACCTCATTAAATCATTTAAGGGAAAGCTTTTGTATGGTTTCAGCATAGTATTTTCTGTGCGGATATACTGTAGAATGTATAATCCATTCTACAAGGTTTAGGCAGACTGTTTTTTGTTACACTGTTGGGGGCCAAATAAGGATTAGTTAGAATCAAGACTTGTCTAACCTCCACTAGACCTTACTAAACTAAATGTAGACACCATACAAGAACCAATTAACCACATTATCCATGTGCAGTAAAGTAAAAATACACCTAAGCAAAGGACATTTAACTTTTTCAATGCTAAAAGATGTACCATCATTCAAACCCTTACTTCTGCTCAAACCCTACTTATAAGTCCTACCACAACTGTTAAATGCACCAAATTTGATGTTTGTGTGATATGTGCAAATATGTATAATGTGTAATTTGCTGTGCAACTCGGTCCTCCTATACCCACTGTCAAATACCTTCAATGTCAACTCCCTTTGTCTCTTTCTCTCTTAATAGCCTCCACTCCTTTGGCCTCTTGTAGGCCAACAAACATCCATGCACAGCTCATACACAGTTTTGCTGCAGGTTATATAGGCTATTTGGAAACTTTGCTGCCAGATTCCCATCCTATTTGGTTGTTATCAGCATTTGCTGTGTCAATGGGGTATTCCAATGTTGTTTTTGTACTTTTTTTTAAATCTAATTGGTGGTTAAGTGTTTTTGCCATTCCCACTGTGTAAGTATGCGATATGGCTGCTTACTGCTTACGTGTCTTTTGGCTGATCACGTAATACACTTTAGTCTGGGTTATTGAACTGGTACAGTCATACTGTGTCTAGAACTACTGTTCTGTACTTTCGTACTACTACTTGATTTAGTCAGATCCATTCAATAGAGCTGTTTTTATATGTACGGTAAATAATAAAAAGGACCATAGGAAGGCAACATCCTCTATGGATTTTTAATTATTCTGTGTAACAAAGTGTAAATGTGATACAGCATCTGACTCTTATATGTATGTTATCCAGGGGTGCCATCATAAATCATTGGACCCAATACAAAGCCCCTTGGCTTTTTTGTGTGTATTGGTACATTCTATTATAATGGTAGGTTAATGCGCAGGGGAATCATCCAATGGTCTCTTTAAGACAGCCCTTCATTAAGGCTATTGACATACAGGGATCTGTATTAACCCCTTCGTGTCCGGTAATGTACCAGGTATGCCATGCCTAAGTGGGCTCATATATTCTGCAGACTCAACACGCAATCACCGAGTTTTCAGCTGCCACAGGCAGCTTCAGGGAAGGGGGTTTTGTGTTGATTCCTGCCACAACATTCCCCTGCATCCTTGTCGCTCCATGATTGTGGAATTTTAGGAGTTAATACCCGTTTTAAGACCAACAACAGCAAAAAAGAGCCCCACGAGCCCTTTGATCACTCCTACAGGAGAGATCGTGGAGGCTCCTCCCCACAATCGACGGTTTACAGGCGATTGTGTCCCTGCTTCCAGAGACAGCTTCAGGGACAGGGGCCAAGGTTTCTTTGGTCTCCAGCGATTGTGCAGTTTTAGCCCCTTCAATGCCCCGATTGTGTTTGACACGATCGTAGCATTGCGGGGGGTTAATTTTTTGTCCCCACAAGCTTGTGGGGATAAAATTTCAGTCAATGCTGTAAAAAAAATAGCACTGACCTGGAAGTCAAGGGTGCTTCCAGGTCAATTGCTATGAGTTAAGTATCTACAGAAGTTCAACTGCAGCTGAGCCAATAGGAGTGATCTGATCATTATGGCAGCCCCTGGATGATCCTGCTCTAGAAAGAGAGAAGGGTCATCTAAGGTAATAATGAAACCCCCCACAAATTATTAATAAAAAAATACATCATTATCAGTAACATTCTGTGATGTGTCAGTGACATTCAGTGGCAAATCTGAGCACTAATATGCTCCACCACTAAATCATGCCACTAAAAAAACTATATATATATATATATATATATATATATATATATATAATGCCAAAATACCTGAGTATTGCAGTATGCAATGATACCTTTTTTATTTGATTAACATAACACTTAAAAAACAAACTTTCAAACGTTTTCCTCTCTTCCTCATGTATTGTTTCAGACCTGAGAAGGAGAACTATCAGAAGCTTTTCCTTATAGTTTACAAATAAGTGCAGAGACAGAGCAACAGGCTCTCACGCTGAGCTCCTTTTACACTCTAGGCAAGAATAGAAAATTGTGCCCCCCCCAGCAATTTTACAGAGGTTATTTTATTGACAATGCCGTTGCACACTGCCTTTACACACACATGCCCATAAACACACATACACTACTCTTACACATACCTGCCCATAAACACACACATACACATGGACTGCCCCTTACACACACACACACCCATAAACACACAGATGCACATACACTGCCCTTACAAAAATCTGCTCATGAGCACATTTATACATACACTACCCTTACACATGGCTGTCCACACACACACACACATGTATAGACATACACTGCCCTCACACACCCCTGCCTTTACACACACAGACACATACACACACCAGCTTACAAATACACAAATACCCACAGTGCTCTTACACACACCTGCCGATACACATACACCTGCACATACACATACACCTGCCCACAGCTTACAAACACACACATATACACATACACTGCCATTACACCCTTTTCTCCCCATCTCTTACCCTTCTCATCTTCCATCCTGTTGTGCACCAGCTATTGATGCAGAGCTTGGGAGTATGATGTCAACATGTTTTCTTTTTTTTGTTAGACTAACCTTGGAAGGTGCTGGTGTGCATGGGACAGGCCAATATGCCCCTAACTAGATTCCCTGAGCTGTCTTGTTTTTTTTATCTAAAATATATAGTTTTAGGGGGTTAAAATGAAATATGGGACATCTACTGTGTCTCAAATAATACCATGTTTGAAAAATGTAATGTGAACCTGCAGTGCAGAAACTGCAGTGCCCTACCCGTGCATACGGAGTATTCCTCTACTTGGGGGGTGTTTCTGAGTACAATTTGTTAAAAATGAAAAGCATGAAATTTTACTGCAATATTTAGGACAGACTGGCACTCAAATGGTTAAATCAAAAGTGTTAAGATGCCCCAAGTAAAACACTTTGGGATGTCAACTTTCTAAAAAATATATACTTTTTTTCTTTTTCTGGTCGCTATTGGGGCCCAACTCCCAGCATACTGCATTTTAAAAAATATTGTTTAGAAAAAGGGATGCGCGTCATTCATTTTTAACCCTGTAGGCGCCAAAATAAATGAAAATACCAGAATACAAGACAAATACCTTAATACACTTTTGGAGTTTTTTTTTCCCACTTGCACTGGTTATATATAATTTTTATAGGTGAAACTGTGAAAAATTTTTCTTTTTTTCCCTAATTTTCCACACATTTTTAGATATTTTTCATACTAAATGATGGTTTATATATAATAATTATTTTTTAAAAAAAGCCCTGCTTGTGCTGAAAAAAACGATGTACAATGTGTCTGGGTGCACTAAATGAGTTAAAACAAAGTCACAACATGATAAAGTATGCAGAATACGGCCAATAACCGTCTTTGTTAAAAAAAAAAAAAAAAAGATGTCTCCAGGGATAATTTGCAGACACATTACTGAAGGTATAATGAATTCAAACATGAAAACAAGACAGTATAAAAGACTGCATTCCACATAACTTTCTGGAACTCTTGCTCAAGCCATTGTTGAACCCAGGTGAGAATAATAACCTTGTGCACGTGCAGAACCCTTATTATTGATATTTATTTTGACATTTGTTAAAGGCTCAATAATTACAATAACTGGAAAGACGCCAAATGCATATAGGGAATTCAGATGAATCCTTCTATGCATTTGCATGCAAAAAAAGTTGCAAGGTTCAGCTGACACGCATTAAGATGCATACGACGGTTGGAGTGTAAGTCAATGAGACAATAAATTTCAATGCAAATATTTTGAAATTTTTAAATTTATAAAAGCTTTTCTTAGTACCCCTTTTCCCTCTGAAATGCACGTCAAGTCCATTGTTTAAGGTTATTGTTATATTTATTAAATAAATCTAAAAATAATGAAAACAAACCATTGCAATAGAAAAAAAAATCAACGTAAAACTAGAAATCACCAAGAATACAATTACATATATTCCACAGGAATGATTTTTTTCTAAGAAAATGTACAGTTAGTTGGGCAGAGAGAGATAAAATTGTAATACACAAAAAAAATCAATGCTAGGCTTGGCAAACAGTTCATGTAAATAATTATAGGATTATGTCAATAATTTTAGTACATATCTATTTACAAGAACTACATGTCAATAAAGAAATATGTTTGTGGAATCAGCTGTGTATGTTTAAACTATATGGTTATAAAAAGTATAGATGGCAAACAAAATAAACATGGAAATGCTTAATATACATAATACTTAGCAGTTTATCTCTCATTTTTAGCAATGAAACCCAAAACACTTCTAATAAGAAAATTAACACACTGCGGCACAGCATTAATGAATAAAATAATATAAAAGTCCATAGTACAAAATCTAAAGGCAAATTGAATACAAGATAGGAAACATCAAAATAAGATAAGTAAATATAGATAAAATAGACGGAAAGAAAACAGGAAATACATTTGTTACTAATACTCTTTATATATATATATATATACCTTAAATATGTCTTTGGCAGTCAGCTCAGTTTATCAAATGTTGCCAAGTTTTGGAAAAAGGCTATGTGTGGCTTTATAATAATTTGTTCATTTTTTCATGACTTACTGTTTTTTGTGGAATTTTCCATGCTGCTTTTAAAACTGGGCACTCTTTCTGGCTATGTTTTCTAACAGTAGCTAATAAAATACGTTTTGTGGAAAACATGTTACCATCTTAAAGTAAAATAGCCTTTGCTTGGCAGAAAGTTGTTTTAAACATGTTAATTACACTTTGTAGCAAAGAGATTAAATTAACAGGAATCTGCTTTACTGTAATACTGTGTTAAACAGGTTATCTGCCCTCAGCAAGGAATACAAAAATGTCACTATGAGTAAATTCATATAAATATGTTTAGCCTTTTCAAGTAGAACTTTTCTAATATGTGTCTTCCTGAATAGCTGTGTTACCACATTTTTAGACAAAACCAACTTAGATACCACAGACCTTCTTTATTATGTCTTGGCACTAAACCTAAATTTTCATAGAGTTTGTGCCAACTTTATTTTCCACTCACAGCTAGAAGACGTTGGGAGAAAGTTTGCCACGTGCACAAAACAGTACAAAATCTGGATTCTGACAGGAAAACTCCAAATGCTTTTCAATGATTGTTACTTATACATTGGGACATAATTTCTCATATAAACTACCATTTGGGGTCACTTAGCTGTTTTCATGGAAAACAAGGAATTTTAGCTGTGTTAAAATAATTCCAAAAGGGTTTTCTAATTATCAACTAGCCTTTTAAACATTAACTTAGATTCGTGAACACAACTTGCCATTGGATAACAGGAGTTATGGTTGCTGATAAAGGGCCTCCGTACGCCCATGAAGACATTCCATTTAACAGCCATTTCCAACTATAATAGCCATTTACAACATTAACAATGTCTACACTGTATTTCTAATCCATTTGATGTCATTTTAATGGACAAAATTTGCTTTTCTTTAAAAAAACAAGGACATTTCTAAGTGACCCCAAATGTTTGAATGGTATGTTTGTGTGTATGTTTGCAGCACTTTGTTAAGGGCCTTAATTTCCAGTATATGTGTTTTTGAGTACAGTGCATGGCATTATGGGATTTGGTGGGGTGTCTCCAGCATCTCCATGAGGAATGTATCAATGGGGGTGTCTCCAATCAGCTTGAAGAAGAAGAGGTGCTCCAGGCACTTTAGTCCAATGGATCGCAGAGCTGGTAGTCGTAACAGTAGCTTTGCAAACCTGTGAAGAATAAAAACCTCTTAGTCACATGGTACACCATTGAAGTGGAACTGTTGTAGTCACAGCTTTTACCATACTGAAACAATTTTTGTGTATCTGTTTGTTTTGGAGATATTTGGTCTAAATAGAAGTATTTTCCCTCAGGTAGTTGCAGAAACCTACCTTACATTCACTTCTTCAAGAAATGCTTGAACAAATCAATGACAATGTGAAATGCTACCATGGAGCATAGATAACAATATGTGTAGAATAACTGTCCAGATCCATGACGTTAGGCTACTACTGTTGTAAAATGTGTTTCTGGCATGTATGAATTGCTTATTTTAATCTCTACGTGTATACATTAGGTTATGCTTTCCTTTTTGTATTTTTATATTCTCATTAGTGCTTTGGGTTACGCATACCTCCTATGACACATGTCCCTCATTAACGGTGTCCAGAGAGGCAATAAAGCCATGTTACTATTACATAGGACTAGGCAAGATTGGGTTACTTTGATGTAGTGGTGGTCTAAGCAAGTTTTTAGTGTTTCAGAATCACAAATAGCTATGCTTAAAATAAGTATTTTGAATTTTGCTATATGCCACACACAATATATATATATATATATATATATATATATATATATATATATATAGTGACAGGCCTCCCTTTTCCTTGGGATTTTTGTCAAGGGTCTTGGCTGTAACCAGAGTCTTCTAGGGTAAATGAAGTCCAGCTCAGCTTCAATGTTTATTTTAAAGGAATAAAACAGCAGCAGTTATAAGCAGAATAACAGTCTTTGCTTTAGCACTTGCTTAGGACAAAACAGGTCACAAGTTACCATCAATACGGCTTTGCAGAGAGAAATCAGCTCTCCTAGCTGACATAACAGTGGCTTCTTCCTCTGAATCAGGCTCAATCCCTTTTACCTTCTGCCTGCTAATTAATCAGCCACAGGTGAGCTGCTACTTAGTCCACACCTGTAGAGCTCCTGAATGCAGGCTCTGGACTGGATGAAAACAGCAATTAGTGCTGTTGGAGCACTGGCCCACCCTGCTCTTCCAGATGCTCTGCCCCAGGGACCCTTACCATGTTTTGCAAACTGCCAGTAGTGCAGTTTGTAAACAAACAACATCTTCCCCTGGGACATATTTTAACCCCTTCAATCCCAATTTTTGGGGTATGTCGGTTTAGCGATGATTCTCTTTTCCTGTGAATAGTGTACCCATATAAACTATATATTGCTTTTTCAAGGAGAGATAGAGCTTTCGTTTGATACCATAGATGATTAGCTGAAAATTTAGAATGAGAAATTTAGTAAAAACTAGCGAAGATTAGAAAAATAAACTATTTTTTTTTCCATTTTCCCTCTGAATCCTCACAAAATTAGGTAAAGTGATGGAAAATCCCCTCCAAGTTTATTAATTCAGGTGTCCTGATTTCAGAAATACCTAATTTATATAGATTTTCCAGACTTTCCCAGCACCAGGGAGCATACTATAAGGTGTACAATTTTGTATAATTTTTATGCCTATGGCATTAAGGGTTTGGGGGTTGTGAACGGGGGCAGAAGGGTTATACTGGCTAGATGTTATGCTAGGGCAATGGGAAGTAAGGTTTTTTTTTATAATTTTTTATCTTTTTTAAATATATATTTTTTTTATTTTAATTTTTTTTACATTTTTGGTCTCCCGTGCAGCGTCAGGGACGTCAGGGCTGGACGTACCGGGACGTCCATAG
This sequence comes from Spea bombifrons, assembly GCF_027358695.1. NCBI lineage: Eukaryota > Metazoa > Chordata > Amphibia > Anura > Pelobatidae > Spea > Spea bombifrons. Next base: position 14,872,884 of record NC_071092.1, on the reverse strand, counting down.
GGGTCTCTTTGTGGGCGTTTTTTGGACGTCCCGGTACGTCTATAGGGGAACGAAGGGGTTAAAGCAGGCTACTATTGGCCAAGGCTGGTCTAATATACCTGCCATCTATCACTTTACCACACCTTTTGTCACAATATATATATATATATATATATATATATATATCTATAACAGAATGACCTGTCATACAGGGCCCCAAGGTACTCAGAGATGGCTCCAGCCTGGCTGTCAAACAAAGATAGCACAGGCAGGAACTCCATTGTTTAATTAATCCCATCAATAGGATTGCTGCCAGAGGATTAAAGGTTGGGTTGAATACATGTATCTGTTAATTTATGTTAATGCAGTTCTGTGGATATATGAGTCTATGTTTTACAATAATAAACTGTTCATTCCTGCTATACTCAATTCAAGGTAGTTTTGTCTACTTATTGGGTACACATAGCAGGGTTCCAAGGTGTGCATGCTGGCTGGTGCTGGAAGTCATTCCGGGGACAACAGGAGGATGTGGGTGATCTCTTGGAGTTACTACAGCTCTCTTGGTGAACCCGTTACAATATATAACTATATTGAAAGCTTCCGCACAAGAGTAGCATCCCTCGCTACCACACAACAGAAAAAAATCCTACACAACCTCCTACCTTCAGAAAGAAATGCAGTGCGCAATTAACCCCTTAAGGACAATGGGCGGTCCCTAAACCCATTGAAAACAAAGCATTTTGAGCCCGTACATGTACGGGCTTTGTCATTAAGGGGTTAAATGAATAATAAAAACATCATCATTAACCCCTTCGTGACAAAGGCTGATTTTACTTTTTGTACCCTTCGTGACAATGGCCGTTTTAACATTTCTGCGCTGCTCGTGTTTAGCTGTAATTTTCTTCTTTCCCTTTTACTGAACCCACACACATTAGATATTGTTTTTTTTCAGGACTAGAAGGGCTTTCTTTAGATGACATTGTTTTGATTGTATCATATTATTTACTATTAAAAAAAGTATAAAATATGGTGAAAAATTTCTAACTTTTAGTTGAAAAGTCTTTTACTCAACTATAAAAGGTAATGAAAAAACCTGCTAAATAGATTCTACTATTTGTCCTGAGTTTAGAAATACCCAATGTTTTTATGTTTTTTTGCTTTTTTCTACACATTATGGGGCAATAAGTACAGGTAGCGTTTTGCTATTTCAAAGCCATTTTTTCCAAATCTGGTAATTCTTCCCCCCATGTGCCATTTCGGGTATATTTGAAGCCGGCCCACGCAATTTACCCCATCAAATCATATATTTTTGAAAACTAGACAGGCCAGGGTATTCCAAATGCTAGTATTTTTTTATTTATTTTTTTTATTTATTTGTTTTTTGAGTATAAAATACAACATAAAAAAGGGAATACAGTACAATATTTGGACAAATAACAAACAACGTACAGTTAAAAAGTACAAATGCTAGTATTTTAACCCTTTCCAAGCACTAATTCTACCATCAGCCTTTGTCAAACTTTATGGTAGTAATTTTTTTTGCATTTGTTTTTTCACACACATTTTACTTCAGGTATGAATAAACAGGTTCTGGTATATGTCACAATCATAAAACACCTCAATATGTGTTTAGCAACATCTCCTGAGTACAGCGATACCTCACATGAATGATTTTGCCTGGCTGTTTGGGGGCAAAAGGGCCACATTTGGGGCATGTGCATTTTCAATGTTGAACTTTGGCGATCAACTGCCCATGTCCTATTTGGTACATCTTTGAGCTGGGCCATTTCAGTATGCCCAATAAAGCCATATATTTTTGAAAACTAGACACCCCAGGGTATTACAAATGCTAGTATTTTAACTCTTTCCATGCACCATATCTACCACCAGTCTTTGTCAAACTTTGTGGTAGTCATTTTTTGCATTTGTTTTGTCGCACACATTTTACTTCAGGTATGAATTAAAAGGTTCTCGTATATGTCACTATCACAAAACACCCCAATATGTGTTCAGCAACATCTCCTGAGTACAGCGATACCTCACATGAATGATTTTGCCTGGCTGTTTGGGGGCAAAAAGGCCACATTTGGGGCATGCACAATTTTTAATGTTGAACTTTGGCATTTGGGGATCCACTGCCCATGCCCTATTTGGTACATCTTTGAGCCGGGCCATTTCAGTGTGCCCAACAAAACCATATATTTTTGAAAACTAGACACCCCAGGGTATTTTAAATGCTGGTATTTTAACTCTTTGCATGCACACATTTTACCACCAGAATTTTTTCAAAGTTTGCAGTAGTATTTTTTTGTGTGTATTTTTCCCCCACACACCTACTTTATGTATGAATTTACAGCTCCTGGTTTATGCCGCTGTCACAACACCCCAATATGTGTTCAGCAACATCCCCTGAGTACAGTGATACCCCACATGCATGGGTTTGTCATTTTTGGGGGGAACTAAAAGGCCACATTTGGTACGTGTGCATTTTTCTAATTGGAAATTAGATGTGTGGCCATCCTTTCCCCCGTGTTATTTGGGACATTGTTGAACCCAGCCAATTCATTTTACCCCATCAAATCATACATTTTCTTAAAGTAAACACCCCATGGGCATTTAATATGCCAGTATTTTAACTCTTTCCATGCGAGAATTGTTTTAAGCTAATATGCTAATTTTAGGACTTGCTCACAAAAATATATTTTTTATATATATATTTTATTGTTTTTTGCCTTTTTTTAAAAAAAAATTAACATTTTTTTTCAACTTGAAGGTTCCCCTGACATCAGTGGGAAATTATTTTTACATTTTACTGTTTTTTTTTTTTTTACTATTTTTTTCTAATTATTATTAATTTTATTTTATTTTGTAATTTATTTTTACTAATCACACTGTGATTAGAAAGATGGGCTCCATTTACTTGCATGGTTGAATGCAGTACCTGTATTCAACCTGCAAGTAGAGCCAGAGTTCTCTAGAGGGTCTGGAGACCATCTAGCGAACTTTTTCGTCTTTATTGTTTTTTTTACCCGGCTGTGACCGCTCTCTGGAGTGGTCACAGTCCATCCAGAGGTAAGTGTTTGGTGTCGCTGGATGCCTCCTGATCGAGGCATTCCAGCAACACCATTTAAGTTTAGGAGGTGATCGTTGATCGCCTCCTAAACGCTTTTAAAACGGGCGTCCGCCACCATACAATGTATGGCGGATGTTGACGCCCCGGGGAGGGGCCAGAGATGGCCCCTAGTGCCGATCGTGGCGTTGCTGAATGCCTTGAGGTCGAGGCATTACTGCAATGCCGTTTGGGTGCAGAAAGCGAAAGTAGATCGCTTTCTGCACACGTTTAAAGACGTGCCAGTCCTGGCACGTCAATTGTCGTTAACGACTTGATTTTCCGTGACGTGCCCGGATCGGCAATTGTCATCAAGGGGTTAAGCCATCGGATAAGGGCGGTTCAGTAGTCATCATGAACACCCAGGACTATATTGCAGAAGGAAACAGACAGTTGTCTGATGAATTCTACTACAAAAAATTGAACCAGGACCCCACCAGGGAATATACAGAAGATCTTTTTAACCCCTTAACATCCATTGACACGTTATGACAGTAAACAAGCTTAGAGAGTAATCAACGGTGGCCGCCCTGTAAAAAAAAATAACAAAGTTGAAAAAGCTCACTAGAGAGTCTCCAGACCCTCTACAGAACTCTGGCTCCACTTGGAGGTTGAATATAGGTAATGCATTCAACCATTCAAGTCAATGGAGCCCAGCTTTCTAATCACTATATGATTAGTAAAATATTTAAAAAAAAATGAAAAAGTCCAAAAAGAATAAAGTAGATAAAATAAAAAAATAAAGTTTATTAGTATGAGCAAGTGCTAAAATTAGTGCTATATCTTCCCAAAATCTTGGCATGGAAAAGAGTTAAAGTAAAAGCATTTCAAATACCCAAGGGGTGTCTAAAAAATTCATGGTTTTATGGGGTAAATTGGAGTGCCCGGGCTCAAAGATAGGGCATAGGCACAGACTGACCAAAATAGGGGAAAAAAGCACACTTCCCAATGTGGCATTTTAACCCCAAACACCAGAGAAAGCCATGCATGTGGGGTATGACTGTACTCGGGAGATGTTGCTGAACGCGCATTGGGGTGTTGTTTGATAGTGATGTATACCTGGAGCTATAAATTTATACCTGAACTATAAAAAAAATACTACCACAAATTGTGGTAAAGGCTAGTGGTAGGATCTCTTGCACGGAAAGGGTTAAATACTACCATTTTAAATACCTTGGGGTGTCTAGTTTTCAAAAATATATGGTTTGATGGGGTAACTTGCATTGGCCGGCTTCAAAGATACCCGAAATAGCACATGGGGCAGAATGACCAGCTTTGGGAAAAAAAGGTTTTAAAATAGCAAAACGCTACTTGTACTTATTGCCCAATAACTTGCAGACAAAAAGCAAAAAAACATAAAAACATTGGGTATTTCTAAACTCAAGACAAATAGTAGAATCTAGTTAGCAGTTTCTTTCATTAGCTCTTTTGGATGAGTAAATTATTTTTTAATTTTTACTCATATTTTTTTTTTTATGGGAAATTAGATAATATGATCAAAACTATGGTATCTGAAGAAAGCCCGTCTTGTCCTGCAAAAAAAACCAATATATAACTTGTGTGGGTACCCTACATGAGTGAGGAGAAAATTACATCTAAACACGAGCGCCGCAAAAGTGTTAAAACAGCCTCGGTCCCAAGGGTACAAAAGGTAAAACACAGCCTGGTCCTTAAGGGGTTAAACTAATCAGATCCTTCTCAAAATACATGCAACAAGAATTAGAAAGTCTTGTGCCTTCCAATCCTCAAATAGGGACCTTCTACATGCTGCCCAAAATCCACAAGCCAGGCAACCCAGGACGACCCATTATTACAGGTATGGGAACTCTTACTGAACCAATGTCTGGCCTTATAGAAAACATTCTTAACCCCTTCTGTACCGGGACGTACCTGGTACTTCCTGGTCACATGTCACCGTCAGACCGGGACGTACCAGGTACGTCATTCCCAAGAAATGCCCCCACATCGCCACAATCATGGTGATCACGGGGGTGCTGCTGCTGCTGCTGTCTGCCCGGGTGTCTGAGCAGACAGCACAGCACAGCCACCCAGAGCCCACCCCCAAGCCTTTGATGACTCCCACAGTGATTCTGTAGGCTGAAAACGTTGCCACAGGCATCCCCCTGCTGCCTGATCCCTCCATGAGAGCGACTATGCAGCGTTAACCCCTTCAATGCTGCGATTGCGGTATTTTAGGAGTTAATACCCGTTTTGTACGGGGCTCTGCTGCTGGTGGTCTGCCTGAAAGCAAACCAGCAACAGCAAAAACGAGCCCCCACAAGCCTTTTGATCACTCCTGTAGGCATGGAAGCCTACAGGAGTGATCAAAGAGACTCCTCCCTGCTATAGACCAGCAATTGCGTCCCAGCTGAGAGACAGGCAGCTTCAGGGACAGGGGATAGGGTTCGTCGGTCTCCACATGAGTGTGGAGAACAGCCCCTCCCCTGCTGCCTGATTGTTCCATGAGAGTGACAGTGCAGCGTTAACTCCTTCAATGTCGCAATGTGTATGACACAATCGCGGCATTGCAGGGATTAATATTTGCCCCTACAAGCTTGTGGGGACTAAATATCAGTCAATCCTGTGCTCCAATGGAGCATCAGCATTGAAAGAGTTATCAAAAAAAATTATCAAAAAAAAAACCAGCACTGACCAGGGTGCTTCCAGGTCAAATGCTGTGAGTTTAGTAAGTGGGCTGATGATGATCAGATCACTCCTGGCCAATAGGAGTGATCTGATCATTATGGCAGCCCCTGGATGACCCTGCCTTAGAAAGAGAGAGGGGTCATCTAGGGTAATTGTGGGAAAAAATTACCTTATCGCTTGTCTGTGACATTTTAAGTCACTGATTATTGATCGTTCTCCCTGATCAATGTCAGTGGCCTAAACTTGTCACTAACAAGCCTGAAAACTGTCAAACTTACCCTAGTTGAACACTTTGACTTGTCTACTGTTCACACATATAGTTGTATGGGGAAATATATAGTGGGGGGCTTCCAAATTGTCCCAAATGGGATATGGGCCCAGTAAACCAATTTCTGAAAATTCCAAATTTGAAAACTAAAATGCGCATGTTCCAGTTTTGCCCTCATAGCTTCCTCAAAAAATGCATGAACCATGCATGTGAGGCCTTAATGGAACCGGGGGATGTTGGTAAACATATTCTATACAAAATATAATATGAAATCTAAAGCAACATTGGAACATATGCAAAAAAAACCACAAAAATATAAAAATACCTCAAAATTTGGCAGCAATTGGTGATAAAATCCCTGTTTGAAAAGTGTCAAAATTACCCTAGTTGTACACCTTGACTTATCTATTGTTCATAAACATATAATTTTTGGGAAATAATCAGCATCTGTGACAGCTGTTGCAGTTATTAGCCTACCATGCCAAATTTGAAAAAATAAATAAATTTTAAAAGCGTGATACATGCCTTGCAATATTTGCCCTATACTGGTCAAAATACATGAAAATCCTGGCCATATTTGGTTGTTTCCGAATCAGGACAAGTTAATGAATATATTTTGGATAATTTTTTCCCATTGGTTCAATGTGTGTACTATTGGTATGTATACAAAACTGTTAAAAAATTAGTTTTTTTCATTTTTTCCCCACCTTTTCAAGCTTTTTCAAAGCTTAATATGGTTTCAAATGAAAGTCCTACTGAAAAAAACAATATATGATTTGTGTAGGTGCACTAATTATCTAGTTATCAACACTGAGATCTTTATACACTACACCACATATTTTCTTATTAAACTGAGCCAAGTCACAAACCTACCTGCCAATACTATACTTGCTACCATGGATGTGGAGTCTTTATATAGTAACATCCCACATAAAGATATTGAGGCCTGCATTAAATTCCTCCCTCCCAAATCGCCACAGACAAATAGGACTAGTGAAACTATCGCCAAGCTTATAGAATTTATACTTACACACAACTATTTCAATTTCAACAACACTAACTACCTACAAATGACCGGGACAGCCATGGGCTCCAAGATGTCACGGCAATATGCCAATCTTTTTATGGCTGACCTGGAACAGAGATTCCTAGCCACTCACCTCCACAAACCACATAAATATTATCGTTATACCGACGACATTTTCTTAATATGGACAGAAGGAGAAGAAAACCTTTCAGAATTCCATAAATGTTCCAATTCATTCCACCCATCAATAAAATTGAAAATTTATTTCTCAAAACATGGTGTGAGCTTCCTGGACTGTGCCATAACTGTCACCGATGGCTCACTCCACTCTTCTGTGTTCAGAAAACAGGTACAGATACAGATACAGACAGGTTGTTCATGTTCCACCCTTCACAGTCTGGAATACTCACAACTTTGTGCTGCTCTTTTCCTTTAGTAAACACTAGTGGCCGCCCATCTCACTCTGAAGCACCCAGACCTAATCATCATGTTCAGCTGAACCTTGTTGCCTGGATCAAGCCTCCCTATTTAAACGTGGCCAGCCCTTCAGTCAGGGCCTTTGCTTTGAAGTTAGTGGACCATTTTGCGCTGGCCTGTGTACCTGATTCCTGACTTGCTATTTGGCTTCCTGAGTACCTGATCATGACTTGTTCCTGCCTTGAGCCCTGCCAAGTGGGCTTACCTGTGGTGCGTCCCATCCAGAGGGCCACCTGTGGTGCGTCCCATCCAGAGGGCCACCTGTGGTGCGTCCCATCCAGAGGGCCACCTGTCGTACGCCCCATCCAGAGGGTCACCTGTCGTGCGCCCCATCCAGAGGGTCACCTGTCGTGCACCCCATCCAGGGGGCCACCTGCCGTGCTCCCCATCCAGGGGGCTACCTGCCGTGCGCCCCATCCAGGGGGCTACCTGCCCCGCCATCCAGAGGGCTACCTGCCCCCCGTATCCAGAGGGCTACCTGTCGTGTGCCCCATCCAGAGGGTTACCTGCCATGCGCCCCATCCAGAGGGCTACCTGCCGTGCGCCCCATCCAGAGCGCTACCTGCTGTGCGTCCCATCCAGAGGGGTATCCAGAGGGCTACCTGTCCCCTATCCAGAGGGCTACCTCCCATGCGCCCCATCCAGAGGGCTACCTGCCGTGCGCCCCATCCAGAGGGCTACCTGCCGTGCGCCCCATCCAGAGGGCTACCTGCCGTGCGCCCCATCCAGAGGGCTTCCTCCTGTGAGCCCCATCCAGAGGGCTTCCAGCCTAGAGACTTACCACCTGTATTTGTTGTACATGCCATCATCTGCAATACAGATCATATCACCATATTCTGCCTGTGGTTTGTTTCTTGCGCCTGTCTATAACAACTCCCAAGTCATTATGCATCGCGGGGTACAGACGGATCCCCTGCACCTGAGCTCCTACCAGATCTGTTTACCTGGTTCGTGACACAGGTACAGCTACTTTCACAATTCAAGCTTTAATCCCAATCACACTTAATAAGGTGTCATCTACAGCCAAGCCATCAGATACCATTGTATTTGCTCTGACACTGAGGACCGAGACAAACACCTAGGCGCGCTGGCAGAGTTATTTCAGAGGAAGGGCTACAATTAAATCTGCTCTAAGAACACCATGAGAAAGGCTTCAAGAGTACAAAAAAGGATAACACTAGCAGGATCTCTCTGGTGGTTACCTACAACCCAACTCTTGAGGAAATACGCAAAATTATTCCCTCAGCCCCCGATACTGGCAAACCAACAAACCTGAGGAAAAGATTGGTCCGCAGCAAACTGGCACCAGAACAGGAGCATACACAGAATGGCACTGTACAATGCAACAAATCCCGCTGCAAACTTTGTCAATATATATGTGACAGTAAAACAGCCAGTCACACTAACAAAACATACATCATCAAGGATTCATACTCATGAACATCTGCAAACGTGGTATACATGATACAATGTTCAGCATTTCACAAAGGATGCTACATTGGGGAAACGGGGCTTAAGCTGCACCTCAGAATTAACCTACAGAGAAGCTCTATCAAAAAACACGAGGAAGACAAATTTTACACCCCGGTAGCACATCATTTCACACAGAATAATCACTCTATCTAAAACCTGAAAATTAAAGTACTCAAAGGGAATTTTAAAGGCTCTCAGGAAAGGAAAACATTTGAGATGAAAATGATAACTATGGATTCTGGTTTCCTGATACACTACCAGAACTTCATATGAACATTCATCTTAATGCTCAATATGAACATTCATCTTAATGCTCAATGTGTCCTTTGGTTATCTCTCTCCCTCTCTGCATGTTTCACCTCCAGGCTAATTATTTATGACACCCCACTCTCCATCACTTGTTTTAAGTTATAACCAGTGGCGACTCTAGAAACAATATATAGGGGGGGCACACAAGATACCACAGTCAAACTGGGGGGGCATTAATAATTTCCACCATTAAATCATACCACTGAAAAAACACACACACATATATATATATATATATATATATATATATTGCCAAAAGTAATGTGCTATGGAATGATACTTTTGTTATTGGACAATACAATACTTGATCATTCAACATGGGAAGCCTGAAGCCACAATTTAGTAAGACTAATCCTTGAAATCCTTTGAACAACACAATACCTTAACTTTTGCACTAAATGATTTAAGGGCCTAATATTAGATCCTGCTGCTGATATATATATATATTAGCCCCTGCTGCCCAAATATATTAATATTAGCCCCAGTTGCCGATATATATATTAATATTAGTCCCTGCTGCCGATATATATATAAATATTAGACCCTGCTGCCGATAGCAGGTATAGATCAACACATTAACACACAAACCCAGCTTTGCATGTATAGATCAATTGAAATTCACTTGTGATCTCAGCACTGAAGGTATATATCAAATAAACAGAATCAGACATACAAATCCTGTATTTGCAGGTATACAATAATAATATATGAAACGTAGCATCGCAGGTATAGATCAAATAAATACATGGAAACAGCATTGCAGGTATTAATCAACTGAACAAGACACACAAACCCTGTATTTGCAGGTATACATAAATAATGTATGGAAACATAGCATAGCAGATATGGATCTACAGAAGAACACACAAACCCAGCTTTGCAGGTATAGATCAATTGGAATTCACATAAAAACACGGCATTAATGGTATATTTAAAACCCCCTAAATTACAGGGATAGATCACAGGTTGCACACCCAGATAACACACATACGATTTGCCATCTTTGTCCCATATACACCCAGCTTGTGCCATCTTGGTCCCCAAGGCTCAAACATCCTGCTAGTGCCATCTTTGCCCTTCCACAATTATACATCTA